>NW_026733954.1:0-62764 GCF_028476545.2 Physella acuta | reverse complement strand
CTATCCCTATCCCAATCCCAATCCCAATCCCTATCCCTATCCCTTTCCCTATACCTTTCCATCTCCATATCCATATCCATATCCCTATCCCTATCCATACCCCTATCCCTATCCCTATCCCTGTCCCTGTCCCTATCCCTATCCCTATCCCTATCCGTATCCGTATCCGTATCCGTATCCGTATCCCTATCCCTATCCCTATCCCTATCCCTATCCTTGTCCCTATCCCTTTCCCTTTCCATATCCCTATCCCTATCCGTATCCACATCCACATCCACATCCACATCCACATCCACATCCACATCCACATCCACATCCACATCCAAATCCCCATCCCCAGCACTACCTCTACCTCTACCTCTACCTCTACCTCTAGATCTACATCTACATCTACATCTACATCTACATCTACATCTACATCTACATCTACATCTACATCTACATCTACATCTACATCTACATCTACATCTACATCTACATCTACATCTACATCTACATCTACATCTACATCTACATCTACATCTACATCTACATCTACATCTACATCTACATCTACATCTACATCTACATCTACATCTACATCTACATCTACATCTACATCTACATCTACATCTACATCTACATCTACATCTACATCTACATCTACATCTACATCTACATCTACATCTACATCTACATCTACATCTACATCTACATCTACATCTACATCTACATCTACATCTACATCTACATCTACATCTACATCTACATCTACATCTACATCTACATCTACATCTACATCTACATCTACATCTACATCTACATCTACATCTACATCTACATCTACATCCTACATCTACATCTACATCTACATCTACATCTACATCTACATCTACATCTACATCTACATCTACATCTACATCTACATCTACATCTACATCTACATCTACATCTACATCTACATCTATATCTACATCTACATCTACATCTCATCTACATCTACATCTACATCTACATCTACATCTACACCTACACCTACACCTACACCTACATCTACATCTACATCTATATCTATATCTATATCTATATCTATATCTAAATCTATATCTATATCTATATCTAAATCTATATCTATATCTATATCTATATCTATATCTATATCTATATCTATATCTAAATCTATATCTATATCTATATCTAAATCTATATCTATATCTATATCTATATCTATATCTATATCTATATCTATATCTATATCTATATCTATATCTATATCTATATCTATATCTATATCTATATCTATATCTATATCTATATCTATATCTATATCTATATCTATATCTATATCTATATCTATATCTATATCTATATCTATATCTATATCTATATCTATATCTATATCTATATCTATATCTATATCTATATCTATATCTATATCTATATCTATATCTATATCTATATCTATATCTATATCTATATCTATATCTATATCTATATCTATATCTATATCTATATCTATATCTATATCTATATCTATATCTATATCTATATCTATATCTATATCTATATCTATATATCTATATCTATATCTATATCTATATCTATATCTATATCTATATCTATATCTATATCTATATCTATATCTATATCTATATCTATATCTATATCTATATCTATATCTATATCTATATCTATATCTATATCTATATCTATATCTATATCTATATCTATATCTATATCTATATCTATATCTATATCTATATCTATATCTATATCTATATCTATATCTATATCTATATCTATATCTATATCTATATCTATATCTATATCTATATCTATATCTATATCTATATCTATATCTATATCTATATCTATATCTATATCTATATCTATATCTATATCTATATCTATATCTATATCTATATCTATATCTATATCTATATCTATATCTATATCTATATCTATATCTATATCTATATCTATATCTATATCTATATCTATATCTATATCTATATCTATATCTATATCTATATCTATATCTATATCTATATCTATATCTATATCTATATCTATATCTATATCTATATCTATATCTATATCTATATCTATATCTATATCTATATCTATATCTATATCTATATCTATATCTATATCTATATCTATATCTATATCTATATCTATATCTATATCTATATCTATATCTATATCTATATCTATATCTATATCTATATCTATATCTATATCTATATCTATATCTATATCTATATCTATATCTATATCTATATCTATATCTATATCTATATCTATATCTATATCTATATCTATATCTATATCTATATCTATATCTATATCTATATCTATATCTATATCTATATCTATATCTATATCTATATCTATATCTATATCTATATCTATATCTATATCTATATCTATATCTATATCTATATCTATATCTATATCTATATCTATATCTATATCTATATCTATATCTATATCTATATCTATATCTATATCTATATCTATATCTATATCTATATCTATATCTATATCTATATCTATATCTATATCTATATCTATATCTATATCTATATCTATATCTATATCTATATCTATATCTATATCTATATCTATATCTATATCTATATCTATATCTATATCTATATCTATATCTATATCTATATCTATATCTATATCTATATCTATATCTATATCTATATCTATATCTATATCTATATCTATATCTATATCTATATCTATATCTATATCTATATCTATATCTATATCTATATCTATATCTATATCTATATCTATATCTATATCTATATCTATATCTATATCTATATCTATATCTATATCTATATCTATATCTATATCTATATCTATATCTATCTAATCTATATCTATATCTATATCTATATCTATATCTATATCTATATCTATATCTATATCTATATCTATATCTATATCTATATCTATATCTATATCTATATCTATATCTATATCTATATCTATATCTATATCTATATCTATATCTATATCTATATCTATATCTATATCTATATCTATATCTATATCTATATCTATATCTATATCTATATCTATATCTATATCTATATCTATATCTATATCTATATCTATATCTATATCTATATCTATATCTATATCTATATCTATATCTATATCTATATCTATATCTATATCTATATCTATATCTATATCTATATCTATATCTATATCTATATCTATATCTATATCTATATCTATATCTATATCTATATCTATATCTATATCTATATCTATATCTATATCTATATCTATATCTATATCTATATCTATATCTATATCTATATCTATATCTATATCTATATCTATATCTATATCTATATCTATATCTATATCTATATCTATATCTATATCTATATCTATATCTATATCTATATCTATATCTATATCTATATCTATATCTATATCTATATCTATATCTATATCTATATCTATATCTATATCTATATCTATATCTATATCTATATCTATATCTATATCTATATCTATATCTATATCTATATCTATATCTATATCTATATCTATATCTATATCTATATCTATATCTATATCTATATCTATATCTATATCTATATCTATATCTATATCTATATCTATATCTATATCTATATCTATATCTATATCTATATCTATATCTATATCTATATCTATATCTATATCTATATCTATATCTATATCTATATCTATATCTATATCTATATCTATATCTATATCTATATCTATATCTATATCTATATCTATATCTATATCTATATCTATATCTATATCTATATCTATATCTATATCTATATCTATATCTATATCTATATCTATATCTATATCTATATCTATATCTATATCTATATCTATATCTATATCTATATCTATATCTATATCTATATCTATATCTATATCTATATCTATATCTATATCTATATCTATATCTATATCTATATCTATATCTATATCTATATCTATATCTATATCTATATCTATATCTATATCTATATCTATATCTATATCTATATCTATATCTATATCTATATCTATATCTATATCTATATCTATATCTATATCTATATCTATATCTATATCTATATCTATATCTATATCTATATCTATATCTATATCTATTTCTATATCTATATCTATATCTATATCTATATCTATATCTATATCTATATCTATATCTATATCTATATCTATATCTATATCTATATCTATATCTATATCTATATCTATATCTATATCTATATCTATATCTATATCTATATCTGTCCCTTTTTCTGTCTGTCTCTATCTCTTTCTCGATCTCGATCTTTCTCTCTTACATCCACATCATTCACATCATCCGCATTATCCACATCATCTATTTTGACACCGACATCTATATTTATTTTTAAATATGTCTCTATATTTGGGCGCTCTTACTCGGGGAAGAGACATATGCATCAAAACAACACCAGGTAAACCAGCCCCGATAAAAGGGCCACGTCAAAAAGAACCCGACAATTCGGCCCCCGATAATACTATTCAATATATTCACGACAAAAGGACCCTGACATATTGAATCCCGTCAAATGGACCCCTCATATTGACTCGCGACATATACGCTAACGACTATTGGGCTAGCGACATTTATGCTCCAGACAAATTGATTCTCACGACATATTGAACCCGTATTCGAACTTTGAACTTTATTTTGCAGGGCGTCTGGCTGTCGCGATTGCAGGTAGTTACCAAGTTGCACTTTCTGAAACAGTCAGGATGTTACTACAAGATTACCCTAAAACTATGAAATAATAATTATAAAGGCGTGTGTGTTTGTAGGTGTGTGAATGTAGGTGCACTTTGGTGTGTCTTAGAATCACCACTTAGCTATTAACACAGACGGTTTGATCCATTTTACCATACCCACTTTTATTCCGTAACCTAAATTTTCTTTTCTCTATGACTCGCAGTTGGAAAGTGTGGAGGGGGGGGGGGGTGGATGGGGGTTAGCTTGATTAGGAACCAAACATTTGTTGCAGATAATATTTCCAAAAAATTGTTTGTCAAATTTTCTTTTCTCATTTATTTCACTCGCTCTATCCACATATTCTTATAAAATTTAATTAACGAGCTAAGTTTGAGAGACAATAAAATACCTCAAATCCATTATTAAAATGGCTTAATATTTTTAATGTTATTTTTTAATGTTAAGGCCAGACAACACACATGTTTTCGACACTTTAAAATGTGCTTCTACTAGTTTGGATTTAACACTAATTCTGATTGTAACACCATAGTTGGTGTTACATTCTCACCGCCCCCCTCGAATGATAGTTTTAAATTGTGAAAGTGAATAGTAAGGAGATTTGTCTATAATCAGTTATTAATATAGGTGGATTAACTCTAATTAATTAACTGAATCGCA
Organism: Physella acuta; assembly: GCF_028476545.2. Classification (NCBI taxonomy): domain Eukaryota; kingdom Metazoa; phylum Mollusca; class Gastropoda; family Physidae; genus Physella; species Physella acuta. The sequence continues at coordinate 57,327 of NW_026733954.1, read as the reverse complement.
AAAAGCATTTTTTTATCTATATATTTTGCAACTTTACGCCATGATGTCACTCCCACTATATGGTGTCACCCGATGCGGTCCGCATCCCCCGCCCCCACCTCGCGACGCCTCGGCCCGCGAAGCATCGTTAAGTATACAGCAACATTGGTTTGACAAAGATAATTTAGAAGCGCATCTTATTGTTATTGATGGGTGCTCTAAAAATATTTTTTTAAGCATAGTGATCATAGGAAAGCCTGATGGGCACAGGGTCATACGAACGCCTGGGCGAAGGAGGACACTTTTTATCCGATTTAGTTATCCAGTAAACAGTTTATAAACACTGTTCCTAGTGCATGGCACTTTTTAAAATAAATTGATGCGCCATAGCGCCTTTTACGCAAATGAGGACGCCTAAATAAACTATCTTAGCTGCTGAAATATCGGCTGGGCTGCTGCCTCTAAAATATTATTTATTTATTTTTTATATACAAAAAAAAAAAAAAACAACGTTCCGATGAATATTCTAAAAACTTTTCAAAAGTTTCACCACGATCAAATTAAAGATTTAGAAATGCAATGAAGACACAAACCAAAAACAGGTATATTTTCTAGCTTTCAATACGCATACAGAAACAAACTGCAATTTTCTATAGTATATGACCATAGGCGTAGCGAGAGGGGTTGGGTAGCGTACAGCACCAGGTGACACCATTGTGGTGAGGGTGATAAGGCAAAAATTGGCAAAATATGCATAGAACAAAATTGTTGTTCCAGTTAAATGAATGATTATTAGAGTTAATAGTCTTTTAAGATCGAAGTTGATAAATCCCCACAAGAGTTGAATTGAGTAAGGGTGGGAGGGAGGGGGGGGGGTGACACCATGACGTAAACATGCTAACCATATAGAAAACAATGGTATATATTATAACCTTCTATAAATAAGCATCGTTAGTATTATATGTAAACAGCTTAAAGCAACCACCGTGGATGGGGGTGGGGGGGTGGTGACACCAACTGTTGACGGTTACGCCCTCTTTAGTAGTCGGGTCATGCTGTAATGAGATATTTGCGTAGGTTGTCGTTACTGTCGGCGTGGGCTGTAATTTATGGCGTAGAAATCCCTGGCCGAAGTTGACCGCAATGCAGGTCTAAGACCTGGTTGGGTGATTTTTGCCACGGTGAACTCGGATGTATCAGTGGGGTAGATTGAGGAGTAGAGACACTCACACACTCGGATAGCTAGGGTTGGGAGACTAATGGGATGTCTCTCTGTGAGCTGGTGCAAGGCAAGGGGATGTCTGTACTGTAGTAGATCTAGGCTAGACTGTTATGGACAAGTAGGGTAGTCAGACTAAGGACTTTTTATTTTCTAGTTGTAGATATCTGTATTTTTCTGATTGTGTTCCATGTGGTGGCGGTTTGACGTTTATTGTTGTATTCTTATTGTGGCATTAAATAGTAGAAATAGTTACTAAATGTGGTAATTCATTATTAGTCTTTTTGTTCTTGTTTACGATTCCCCCGCCAAGTTCGAGAGGATAGAGTAAGGGGTTCGTAACTATATATATATATACATATATATATATATATATATATATATATATATATATATATATATATATATATATATATATATATATATATATATATATATACTTACTTACTTAATCCTAATCACTCCCTGTGGAGTATAGGGCAACAACAAATCTCCGCCATTCCACCCTGTCCTGGGCGAGCCACTTTAGTTCATGCCAGGTTTTGCCAGTCATATCAGGCAAAGCTGCCTCGGTCCTCGGTTGCTCTCCCATGATGGTTTGATTTAGATCTGTTGCCGTTTCTGTAGCGTTTTTGTTTTTACATGGTGGGTTGCTAGCCCAAACCCAAAACCCTCCTCCTTTCCCATTCTGGACTTGGGACCAGACAATGGCGGAATATATATATATATATATATATATATATATATATATATATATATATATATATATATATATATATATATATATATATATATATAATATAAGCGGGCTGTGTCTGTCCTTCCTTCCGTCCGTCATCGCTATAGATTTTGGGACTATAAAAGTAAACTATGCACCATGCTGTGCTTTTCAGTGCACCGCAGAGTCTTATTATAAGTGATAGAATAGGGTTTGTTTATATAGCGACATAGAGCTATTTTATAATTGCCACTGTTTTTACTTTTTTGCATAACGTAAAGAGAATATTTAATACACGCACACTGCTAAAACATATTAAAAGTATTAATGTCAAATATTATTTTCGTTTATATTCCCAGAAAAAGTGGATACATTTCAATAACACAATAACAGTAAGGTAGAAAAATCAAATTAACTTAACTCTTTTTTCTAATTTTGACAAAGGAGGTAATTTAAAAATACATTAAACTCACGCTAATAAAAATTGTGAATGCAAACATATGTTCGTCATAGAAGGAATCAGTGTTGCAATAATATAATTAGCAAAATGTGAATGCAAATTATTCGGACGTGTAAGAGGAAATTATTGTTTGAAAATAATAATTAGCATGTATTGATAAAAGTCAATCTTTTATTTATTTTATTCACTAAATAAAGGGGGGGGGGGGGATATGTCCCCGGTTGCCGACCTTAGGGGGCTCGAAAGTTGGTTGGAAAAAATATGCGAGGGGGGTGGTGGTGGTGGAAATCAAATGTTTTAGGGCGGGGGGGGGGGGACAGGGGCGCAAATCGAAAGTTTGAGGGGGTGCAAATCACCGGAAAGGGCGCGATTTGGTGCTACGGGCTAGACTGTGAGCAATATGCCTATATGATTGCATTTAAATTGTGTTTATGTTATGAGTGTTGTGTTTGTTTTTTCGTTTGTGTTTTTTTTTTTGCGTTCGTTTGTGTTGTGTTTAGTTTTGTTCTGTTTCCAAGTTGGTACATTTAAAAAAGATTTACCGTGGCGGAGCACGCGATGAGCTAGTATATATATATATATATATATATATATATATATATATATATATATATATATATATAAAGGCCTGTATAATATACATTTTGTTTGGAGTAGGGTGGGGTAACACCATTAGGTGCCGCACTGTATGACACCTAACTTAGCGACGCCACTGTTTTAATGTTTCTGAATATGAACTTTATGGTTGTGGAACTTTTAATATAAGTGTAAAATGTAAAAAAAAAATGTAATAAATCATATCTATTACCCATATAAAAATTCAAACATTGTTTCGTGTGTGGAGAACTATTAAATAAAAATAGGAAAACAGTTTTAATCATTTTAGTGTTGTTTTGTTTTTTGTTGTTGTTTTTTTTTTTGTAAACTAACTACATACGTTTCAGTTACCTTATGCTGCTAATTGAAAAATACTAAGGAAATTTTAAAAGCTAATTCCTGATCAAAGACATTTTTAAATTATTCACAAATAAGTGTCTTATATTTATGACAAAAGGCTAACTTACAAAAGGCCGACAGGACAAATCGCCGACAGGGAGAAAAAGCCAACACAAACGAGACTTTTAATAGCACACCTTATCATTACTGAAGGGCTCTCTAAAAAACAAAAAGTAGGTGGCATCGCTGCTCATAGAGAAGCCTATGGGCAGCGGGCCATACAACCGCCATTGCGGAGGACGTTTATTATCCGGTTGAGTAGTATTAAGAAAAGCCGACGAAGCATAAAGCGAAAAAATATATGGCCCACAAACTATAAGGCCGATAAAAATAAAATTTTCGCAAAACATGGGTTACCTATAGCTTTCTCCCCCACTCCCCTATCTAACAGACATCGAAGGCCGCCGGCATCGTCGCCGGCATGCAACAAAGCGGAACGTCCGAATCGGAATCGAATGAGGATAATATGTAGTGTTTTAAAGCCAAAAGATAAACCACTTAATACTGCAAAATATATGTCCCTACTGTCTGGCTAAGCTCTCTTTTTTGGCAATGAGGTGAGACATCCGTAAAAGAAAGAAGTCAAATGTCGCCGGATCCATCGCCTATATCAATCAAAGTTATAAGTTATAAATTTGGTCTCAGCAACTGAATATGCTTTATAGTATTTCAACAGTGTACTATGAGTGTGTGATTAAGATAATCGACCCTTCTTGAAGCGTTATGGAGAACGAAATTAACACTGGCCCAATTTAATAATTATTAAGTTTACCCAACTCCAAACTCTTCTATCCTCCCACTGTCTGCTATAAATTTCTTCTATAAAAAAAACTACTCAACTATAACCTGCACCACGATAGACATTCTTCTACAAGCTTGGCTACAGACTACACTATCATAGATCAAATATTGCTTAAGGATATTTACTTTTTATTTAACATGTTTCAGGGTGTTTAATAAATCTACATGCTAATATTGTCTAAACAATAGACAAAATTATGGAGCTGAGTCATGGAGAATAACTGCTATAAATAAGAAGAAAATACAATAATTTATAAACGCATGCCTCACGACTTCGCAGGCTTAAAACCAAGAGAAATGATGTTCTATGGCAACGAACAAATCAACTGCCAGCTTAAACCCTTTATTTACGGAATTAGGTTCTGAATGAATTTTTTTCATAAACAATGTGTTTTGGCATATTTAAAGCATATGTCGAAGGAAATTTTGTTTCAAAATGTTTTAATGGCCCAAACTTATATTGGTACTTATAAGTACCGTCAGGAATGTAGGACATTTTTTCCAAAAATGTTTTTTTTACAAAACAGGACCAAACGATACAATTTATTAACTAATAACATGGTAATCCATATAACAATAATTTTTTTTTGTAATTTTCACACATAAATGCAGCGCAAAAGTATATTTTGAGCATAATTTTTACTGGATTTTCTATCGAAACACATCTTAGACCTCAAACACAACAAAAGTTGCCGTCATGTCATGCTCCCTCATTGTTGTCTGTGGAGTTTCTGGTGTAGCAACGGCTGCCGGACTGAACAATAGCTATTACAATGAGCTTCATAAACAAACAAAAGCCTAGTCATTCAGTACACAACTACTAGTAATACTAGTATACTTGTAGCACACTAGAATGTTATGACAAGTATACACTGCAGTGTAAAGTTCATAAATAGAAGTGAGCTCAATGTGTTTAGGATAGCCGTAGTGGCCTTCTGTTTTCTGTTTACTGATAAAAATTTACCATAAGGATCTATACTATATACACAATTATGGACTGTTACTAGTCTACAGGTATACATTACGTAAATGCTAATTATTGTAGGCAAGACAGTTTATTGCTGTAAATACAACTAACAAATGAAATCGTACTACTAGAACTCGGCTTTGGTATACATATGAAGTATACTAAACCTAGTGAACGAGCCTGCAACTACTACCTTTATTTTTGTTAGTCTTTTACTACTAGAAATCAACATGTAGCCTAGTTTAAATAATTCTTAGATAAACCATATGCTAACCTTTTTATGAATGTGTAAATATCATTTTTTGAGCACATTTTGATAATTAATTGTCAAAATAATATTTATGGCACTCCACATTGAAAATCTGCCATTTCCTAGTAATCCTAAAAAAAAATGACGGTACTTATAAGTCTACTTGTAAACATCGATCTAATACAAAGACAATTTTATTGAAATTGTATAACCAGAAGTTAAACGCATCTGCCTGACTATTGAAGGTGCCAATAAAAAAATATTTGGGGATGGAAACTTCAAGAATAAGGTAAAACAAAGGGAAATCAGGAACGTGAGTGAGAACTGTACAGAACAATTGTGAACTACCGATACAACAAGACATTAAAAATGGCGTCACACCAGAAATTTTCAATAAATATCGATCCCTCCAACTACCTGCAACTCAGGGTAGATAATACTATAAATTACATCAATAATTTTTAAAATTCGTATTAAATTAAAAATAATACAGGCACTTAATTAAAGTGGTACTTATAAGTACCGTCAGTAGATAAAGGGTTAAGTAGAGATCCTCTAGAGAAAATGGAAATGGACTGGCCACACAATCAGGAAGCCTGTACCTAGCGTAATAAGACAGACCCTTGCCTGGAATCCACAGGGCAGGAGGAGGATAGGCAGACCAAGAAAGACTTGGAGACGTGACCAGGAAAAAGACACCAAGAAATCGGAGACACCTGAGGACAGTTGGAGAGACTAGCCCTCGACAGAGACGCCTGGAAAGCTCTTGTCAGCGGACTATGTCCCAGGCTGGGCAACAGGCAAACCTAATCCATTGACAAAATGAGTAAAACTCCACCCCTAGCAGCTATGGTTACGATTGAAAGCATAAAAGGTGTGAAAATTTACACCTTTTTTATAAAGACTAATAAAATCTAATTATGAATTTTTTTTCACTTTAAATCTTTGCACTTCTATATATTTTTTAGTTTGATCGTTAGGATGCTTTATTTAATGCAAATTTTTATGTAACACAGTTTGCAAAAATAAGGGGGAGGGGGTGCTACATTATCATTAATATATCCTAAAGTATTGCAGTAAACTGCAACGATAAAAGTATAGTTGTAGATGGTATAATCCTTAATGTTTATGGAACTTTTCTGTCTTTGATTATAAACAATCAAAGTTAAAAAAATAACGAATACAAGCTTTTACATACTGATTTAACTGTTTTCTACCTTGATTGTGTAGCTGTAAAACAAATACGTTTTAGAAACATCGACTACCAAATACCGCTTTCCATTTTATTTCTCGATGGAGGGGTGGGGGAGGCGCTTTTTCTTTTTTTTTTCAAACAAAATCGGAAGCATTTACACTTTATCAATTATAAAAGAAACCAATTTTATTGAAGCTTATTGTACGACTGTGTAACCGTCAAAAGTGTTGATGACGTTAAATCCTGCACGACCAACTTTGTCCAAAATGGTGTAGGGGTGCGGCTTTTTTTGTCAACAAAAATCGTAAGGATTTAGTGAGTAGCTCACTCTTTAAACACTTAGAAAAGAAATCAATTGTATTAAATCGTATTGTGTAACAATAGAATAAGACAGGGGGGAGATATTTTTTTAAAGATAAATAGGTAGGATTTAGAGAGGAACGATCGATCGTTTAACGCTTAGAATAGAAGCCAATTGTATTTACAAGTAATGTACGATTTCACTTGCCAGTTTTGTTGAGAAATGGGGCGACTAGTTCTTTTTATCACGGACTTTTGTGTCGCTATATGATCATTAAAATATCATTCATTTAGAGCGGGTGGTTGGAGGCAATAAACTTTAGACGAAATTTTAAATGCTAAGAAAAATAGGCCTATAACACGGCGTTCTATATTTAAAATTACCTAATAAACCTGTTTACTAGAAAATGAGTATATTGTACCGAATAGATAATAGTTTTTTTTAATTTCATGACAAGTCTAATACTGAAATTATCAAATGGTTAACAAAGTTAAACTGGTACAATATGACGATTGCTGCTGCTTTGTTACTTTGTTCAACCTAATTAATAATTTAAAACTGTGAAATACTAGTATCGAAATTGTTCTAAAGACACGACCGAAAGTGGATCAAAAGCTTGCGCCTTCTGCAAACTACACTCTACTAATGCAGTGGTTCTTAGCATTCACCGAACCCTTTATAATAGTTAAATTTTCAAAACTGACAAAATCCGATAATGATTCTTGTGAGTTGGGTGTGTGTCTTGACCTCCGCCGAAGCTCTGAGATTGACTCTCTGAACATCTGGGGTTCGATCGAACCCAGGTTAAGAATCATCATTCTGAACTCTTCTGGTTTTCTTCTTTTTATTCGTTTCCATTTCCTGCGGAGAAAAGGTAGGCGACACCCGTCAACTCACTTGATTTTATGAAGATCGATCCCTTATAATACAGCTTCCACTTTATCTATTTCAAACAATTACTTAATGACTTTTTGTCTCATTATCTCCCCCTTTCCTTGTGGACATCATACAAGCACCTATTTTTTTATGTTATTTACTGTCTTTCTGATACTGTGCCCTAACCACCACCTTTTTGTTCATCATCATCATCATCATTCCTTTGTGGCCCCTGGGGAGCAAAGGGCTGCAAGTACACATTTCCAGCGGACTCGGTTTTGGGCTGCTCCCTTAATCTGTGTCCATGTGAGCCCAGCTGTTTTCGCCTCTTCTTCAACCGTTCTTTACCATGTTTTCCTTGGCCGGCCCACTTTCCTTTTTCCCTGGGGATTCCAGTCCATAGCATGTTTTGCGATGATTTCTTTTTCTCTTCTTAACGTGTGTCCGATCCATCCTCATTCACGGGCATTGATATCTTTCTCTATTGGCTGTTGCTTTAAAATTTGCCACAGGTCTTTGTTTGATATTTTTGTATGGCCATCTTATTGTTTACGAATGCCTGTAGCCTATCAGTATTTGTCTTCGTATTCCTTCAAGTCTCCGAGCCATAGAGCAGCACTGCCTTGACACGGAGGGCCGTGCAATTCCACATCTTTACTCCTTTTTATAGTATATAAGGTTGTCTTTCAACTGGTTACTTTTCGCAAAGCAATATGATCATGTCCAAGGAAAAGAGTCCGTTTTCATCTCTGGAAGTTATAAAGTCTACTGGGAGAAATGGAATAACAAATAAAGATTAGACACAGGTCGGGTGTCACCCGGTGCGGGACCGCATGGTGTCACTCCCCCCCCCCCTCTCCCCCCCGAAAAAACCTATGTGTTATATATATATATATATATATATATATATATATATATATATATATATATATATATATATATATATATATATATATAGGCCTGTAAATTTAGTTGAAATTGGTAAAATCCCCTTCCCATTTTCCACCTATTAATTCATGTAGAAAAAGTATCATTTTAATCGTAAAGCTCTAGATTTTTGTGTCACTCCGTCTACTGTTGTGGATTGACTTATCTGATAGTCAAAATGCTCAACAAGCTTTTTTCCCCCTCTTAATCTTGCAGCTTGCGTCACCCCTCCAACCTTCCGGTAATAGCTTTAAGTATTCACAGTAATTTACAGGAAATAGTGAAGATGGTTTTCTATAGTCAGTTATTATAACATGTGGATACACTTTTATTAATCATTAATCGATTTGGTAAAAACTTTTTCCTTCTATATATTGTCCGCACCCCCAGCCCCCACCTCGCGACGCCTCTGATTAGACATGAATAGACGGTTTAACTAAAACTAAATTTAACCAAATAGTAGAAATATGACAACTAAAACATACTAGATTTCACAATAATATGCTTACTTGTAATATTGAGTGACTAGATCTAGTGGTAATAATAATATCTAAAATGCTAAAGGCACTCTTAATGGCCTAATTACCAGATCTTGTAGTAGAGCATACATTTATAAATAGACAAAGAATCAGATACAAATTTTAAAAAAGACATTTTACTACTTTTTTATCTACTAAAATATTTAGAAGCTAAATTTTTTTAATAGGCCTAGGCTTTAGTAAATATTTATTTAATTAGATCTAGAAATGGCTGACTGTTTCCATTAGAAAAGCTAATACAAATATCCTAATATATGATAGCCCATGTACGCATTTCTCTCTCTCTCTCTCTCTATCTCTATCTCTCTCTCTCTCTCCCTCTCTCTCTCTCTCCTCTCTCTCTCTCCGCAACTTTTTTGAGAAATTTAAAATTATGGACTTTTGTTCAAATTTGATGTTTTAAATGTATAAACTAAAAATTATTAAAATTAAAATAAAGGCATATTTAAATGTAGAAATACTCTTCTGATTATTTAACCGGAAAAGTGTTTATTGTTGTGACAAGAACGCAAAAAATTATGACGTCACATCCCAAAAGTGACGGAAAGTACACAAAACTAATGGCGTCATCTTCAAATTTTAGAATATTAAGAAATGAACTATTTCATTCAAAGTTGATAGAAATATATCTATTTATCAAGGCGGACTTTATTTCTTCTTCTTCTTTTTCTGCGTTCTTATTATAGTTTATGGTGGAGGATTTAAATAACAAGACCAACTTCGTGTATAAACTGGACTGTGGTCTCATGATCCGCGGGTGCCCCATATAGTTTTTTCTTGAGTGGGGTGTATAGGGGCCAGTGTTTTTATCGCGCCTGGCTATATAAGGAACAGTCCTAAAGGACGTTCTTTGTATTCTCCGGGACGATGCCACATGGGCAAGTTTCGCCATACCCAATTTTAGTTTTTTATGCATGTGCTGTTTTAGTCTGTTGTTGTCTGTTCTGAGTCCGAAGATTATGTGTTGGAAAGATTTTGCATCTGTAAGAAAGACTATCTGACTATCTGGAAATTCGGGATGTTCTGACAGGAGGTTTGCTGCATGTTCTAAAGCTTCTTTATCTGCTCTAAAAATGTCAGATAGGCTGTCTGTGGCTATTGACTTTTCTAAGCTTTCTCCGTTTGGCAATTCAATAAGGACTCCAGCCCTGCCATTTTTGTAGCATCTTCAGCTGAGCCATTTGTGTACTCTAATCCAAGTGTTGCTGGGGTACTGTTCTTTAATGTACTGATATGTTATTTCCTTTAATTCTTCTTGATCGTGGTCAGATTTTTTATGGTATCTATTGAGGCAAACATGGTTAATATACGGTGAGAGATCCACGGTGAGGATGGGTTTTGAGTTTTGATTGCTTCAGGAATGATGTTTTCTATTTCATATTTCTTTTTTAGATTTTTGGCTTCTTTGATAAAACTTGTTCTTTGATGTATGTTTGATGGGCTGGGCATCTGGAGTTTTTGGTTTAGATTATGGTTATCCAGTGACTCCAGCTTTGCGTATTGGGTGAGGATTTTTTATTTTCTTCTTTCTTCTATTTAGCTAGGAGCCACTATTTCCTCCATTGCATTTATCAATCGAATGTTTTGAACTTTGTCAATTTTGCTGATATTTATGTAGCTACTGAGCCCCAAGCCGTAGGTCTCACATAGCTGGTGTTGGTTTTTTCAGGATGTAATGATTTGTTACCCAGTATGTTCCATGCCAGTTTCCTCAATTGTGCAAGTCCAGGTCCAACTCTAGGGCTAGGTCTAGGTCTACATCTAGGACTAGGTATATATATATATATATATATATATATATATATATATATATATATATATATATATATATATATATATATATATATATATATATAAATATATAAAAATATATAATACTGATACATGGCATGGAGAGACAGAAATACATTCGCATTTCACCAACACACCTATTTATATACATCCATGACCTATATAGACACACCTACACAAAGCTGCTTAGTTCTATAGCGCTGTGGACCTACGCTCCAGTTATCACAATCTCGCATTTCACATAACGTGTAATCCTTAAACTCCCATGGTGAAATACACGCTTAGCGTTTTTTTTTTTCTTGACGTGGGATACATTTTAAAGAAACATTGACAACTCAATTTCGAATCACTTCTGTAAGTATGCGTTATGCTAAATATTTATATACTAGCCATCGGTACTAGTTATACTTGAATTCCAGGATTATAATTGTTAAAAAATATATTTTTTAAAATTATAATTGGTCAAAACGCAGTGTGCTTTACTAAACGCTGAAGACATTAATGATAAAGCAAAAAAAACACAAAAAAACCCAACTAAATAGCAAGAATATTCGGCACATTTAAAATAACCGATACCTATTAGAAAAATTAAACCAAGTAATATACATTATTTGACAACACAACACCATATTAATTGCACACACTAGTTAAAAAAAAATAATTCCACTAAAAACCCGGCTGTACAACGGTGTTATGTTGTTTTTTAAAGAAATTGATATTAGTTTTGGCCGTCTTGTTAAGTAAATCCATAGATCTAATTCCATTTTGAATAAAATACCTAATTTCTTCATATACTAAAATTAGAAGATGTGGGATCTTATTGAAGACGACGTCATAGTATTGTGTATCATTTTCGACATTCGATTTTTAATTATATTTTTATCCTACAATCAATGACGACAGTCTTAAACTTTTTATTAACATTTTTTCAAAATACACTTGTTTCATCTGACGTCATTATTTTTGCTAGTGATAGATTTTGGGATAGTTTGTTTTTCTCTAGAGCGTTCTTATCACAACCAAAAACACTTCTACGGTTGTAAAATTAAATATGATTCTTCATTCGAATGCCTTTATTTTTATTTTCTGTCTTTAAATAAAATTTATTCGATACAACTAATAAATTCAACAGATTATTTTCAACAATAGTCCGTATCTTTAAGGTCTCCATATATTGCTGAAGATACAGATCTCATAAATTCGGATAATATATGGATAACAGAGATGGAGAGAGAAATGCGCACATGGGCATATATTAGGATATATATATATATATATATATATATATATATATATATATATATATATATATGTGTGTGTGTGTGTATGTGTGTATATATATATATATATATATATATATATATATATATATATATATATATATATATATATATATATATTCATATATATTAAGGGGATTTTATATATATATATATATATATATATATATATATATATATATATATATATATATATATATATATATTTATATGTGTGTATGTGTGTGTATATATATATAAAGGGGATTATATATATATATATATATATAATTATATATATATATATATATATATATATATATATAGAGAGAGAGAGAGAGAGAGAGAGAGAGAGAGAAAGGAGAAAATTCAAAATAGTGATCAATTGTTACGGCTCTATTTACGAATTTAGCACAGCGTAGGACAGTAATGTTCAATCAAAGCTTAATTTAAAACTTGTAATATTATCGAAAAATACAGGTACTAAAAAAACAATGTATCTATATTTGTTGCAATCATTGATCCTTGTAAATACATGTTTTTTTTTTTATTTTGTAAATGTAAAACATTTCTCAATTAGATTATGGTAAGTATCTGTTGATACATACCGATTTGCGGCAAAATTATCGTATGATTTATAATACATACTTAGTGATTTTAAACTGTAAAACATAAATTAACTTAACGATAAAGTGAAAATTGTAGTCTACTCCCTTTTCTCACCCCAGAGGCGTAGCGACCCTTCCCGGCGCCCGGGGACAAACTTTCCATTTGGCGCCCCCCCTTGGGAGCAAATTTTCAATTATTTGCACCCCCTCAACTTTTCGATTTGCACCTCCCCTCAAACTTTCGATTTGCAACCCCCCTCCCCGTCAAACTGAAAAAATGCAGCTAAAATAACATTTTAATTTGTTTTTACAACCCATTTTGGCGCCCCCTAAGGTCGGCGCCCGGGGACATATGTCCCCCCCCCCCCCTTGACCCCCTCCCCCTATCGCTACGCCTCTGCCTCACCCGACCTCTCTCGATTTACTATTATATAAGTTTTGATAGTAGTCAGAAAACAGTTTTAAAATGTTTAAGGTAAACAAATAGATATATATTGCACTAATCTTATGTAGAAGTGACCAGTGACATTGCTGCTGGCGGTTATCCTCAATTTTATTTCGTATTGATATCAAATTAAATACCTCATTTAAAGCTGCGTTAATCCTAAGGTTTTACAACATATAACTCTTTGTTAATGTGCCATGATTTTTTTATACATTTACATGGATATTATTAGATTTCTTTTTGAAAAAGTTAATTTTGGTATTTAATTCATTGTTTTCTCTTCCCTTTCATTCCACGAATAACCTATATATTCCTTGTATTTTTTTTAAATATGTAAATTTTAAGGGAAAATAAGATTCATCCACCTAAAAAAACGAAAGAGTGCTCCCCTTAAATGTTTTCGTATATTCATGAATAACAGTAAGGTTTGGGATGGCTATTCGGTGAAATTGGATTATAGAAATAGCGGTTTAGTAAGTGTGTTAAAACCGCTTAGAGACTGCACATAGAGGCAAAATGTTCTTATATTAAGCTTACTTAATAAAAAATTACTTACAACATTTTTGAGAAATTGGGCATGACATAAGTACCGCTTCCGTTTAACGGAAATTGCTAAAAAGTTTCATATCAAGAAGTGCTACTTATTTACTTTATTTATAATGTCGATAACTTAATTCACGTTTCAGTTCGTGGAAAGAAAAACGTTATTTGTCAGGATAGGTTTCTGTGATTAGATTTATCATTTAAAAAATCCTCAGTATTTATTTAAGCTATCAAATTATTTTCTAATAATAATTTTTGAAATTTAGAAAAGCAACTTTTTAATCACCGTAAGTTGATCGACATCTCAATGCCGTAATTTTAACTGTCAGTTATAAAATATTTTTTTCCGAATTGGAATTCCACTTTAAAGTTGTCACACTTACAGTTGAGGCACATCATTTTTTATTAATGTGTTAATTATAAATTTGCTAGAAGACTACATTTATAAAGCTCATATATATATATATATATATATATATATATATATATATATATATATATATATATATATATATATATATGTATATATATATATATACTTATATTTATGTATACATTTTTTACAGGAATTTTAATCTTACACTAAAAAAAGTATCAAGAATTTTAAAAAATGCTTAATTTATTTAAAATAGCTTTGGTAATTCTTGGGACCATTTCAGCTATAGTAGCTTTTGTTTTATATATGTATCATACTAGTTCGAATCAATACAAATTTAGGTTAAATAAGCGTATGCTAAATTACAATAATTCATTTCTTTTGAAAATTGATTTAGCAAATATTACTACGAACACTAGCTCTTTTAAAGTAGCGTATACACATTTACTTTCCGGTGAAAACTATTCGCTAATGGTACATTGTACTGGTAGTAGAGAAACAAATAATACGGATATAAACCCTAATAACCCACATTATAAGCTGAAATCCAAACGAAAATCCGGCTTGCCTATTTCCATTCATTTGGTCAACCCGGTGTATTGGTTGCTGCCGTACTTGAAAGATGTGCCTAAATGCTGCCACAACGCTTGTGTCTTTGATCAAGACAACGTTACAGAAGACACCGACGTCGTGCTTGTCATGGGCTTCCACCTGAAGGAATGGCAGAGGCCAACACAAAGATGGCCGGGTCAGCTGTACGTGTTGATGGATACAGAGCCACCAGCAAATTTACCAAGCGCTTTGTGGAATGGTGAGTTTGCACTTTACGGTTATGCTATCTTCTTATATCTAAATATTATTTTTCTGTAATTAGTCTCTATACCATTACAATTTTTATGTATCAAAACGCAATATTGATTCTTGAATAAATTTACTTAAAAAATACTCGTATCAACGTTATTTATATGGACATGAAATACAATTGGGTCCTATTTTTTGTTTTAGAAAAAAGTAAAACACTATTTAATTTGCTTTTAAAACAAACCAATAGAATGTAATTTTTTGTATGTCGATAACATAAGCGGACATTTCTTTCTCCCTTATCCGGGGAGCAAAGTGTGTGGCTTTTGCGAAATACCCGGACGATTATATTTATACTATTATAATTATTAAATGTATGTAGCATGCTATAAAAAATGTCATATTTTTTGTAGCTACTTCAAATTGGAGATACGCTTTCAACCTGACAGCCCATTACCGAGTCGATGCAGACATTTTTCTGCCATACCAGTTTATCAAAAGTGTTTCTCTTGTCAAGCAGCAAAATTACTGTATGTATTATTTTAATGCATTATTTTTATGGTGGTCACTCTATAGCAGTGCGGAGTGGGGCGGGGAGGGTGGGGAGGGGGACAGGCCTTTTAGGGCCTACAGCCGACCATAATTAATTGCTTTTAGTTATAAGTAATGTTCGTGCAATTTTGATCTGATTGTTCGTTTGTAAATTGAATACTGCAGCTACTGCGGTTGGATTATCTTTCTTCTATAGACACTATCCCACGCTTTTGTAGCCTATATTCTTTTCCCTTTGTTTTTAAACTATTGTGAAAGCCGAGTCATCTTTCTCTAACTTTTCCGATTTCTCAAAAAACGCATGTGAATTTATAATGTACTAATAATATTCCCCACTATTATACACATTTCGTTTGGCGTTCACTTGGTGTGCAGTTTTTTTCTACGATATTCTTTTCTATTTAAAAAAGTTTATGTATTAAAAAATGGATTAAAAAGTATTGTCTATATCCCGAGTTGCCATATAAGAATACATATTATATAAGAATATTCGAGAAATTTTAGGGGAGATCACTTCCGGTTTTTTTTTACTTTTTTTAATAACCCTTAATTTACGGAATTAGGTTCTGAATGAAATTTTTTTCTTAAACAGTGTGTTATCAAATTGCTTTTGGCACATTCAAAGCATATGTCGAAGGAAATTTCGTTTCATAATTTTTTAATGCCCCAAACAGATATTGGTACTTATAAGTACCGTCAGGAATGTAGGACATTTTTTTCAAAATTGTTTTTTTTTACAAAACAGGACCAAACGATACAATTTATTAACTAATAACATGACAATCATTATAACAATCATTATTTGTAATTTTCGCCACATAAATACAGCACAAAAGTATATTTTGATGATTATGACTTTTACTGGATTTTCTATCGGAACACATCTTAGATTTCAAACACAGCAAAAGTTGCCGACATGTCATGCTCCCTCATTCTTGTTTGTGTTCTTTCTGGTGTTGCAGCGGTTGCCGGATTGAACATGCTTTTGCTGGAAGCTTCCAATAGGTATTACAATGAGCCGCATAAACAAACAAGAGCCTAGTCATTCAAAACACAACTACTAGAAATACTAGTATAATTCTAGCCTACTAGAATGTTATGTCAAGTCTACACTACAGTGTAAAGTTCATAAATAGAAGTGAGCTCATTTTGTGATAGCCGTAGTGGCCTACTGTTTTCTGTTTATTCAGAGTTTACTGATTAAAATTTAACATATAGATCTATAGTATACTCAGAACTATGGACTATTACTAGTCTACAGATATACATTACGTAAATGCTAGTTATTTAAGGCAAGACAGTCTATTGCAGTAAAGATAAATAACAAATAAAATCTTACTACTATAACTAGGCTTTGGTATCCAAATAAAGTATACTAAACCTAGTATATAAAACGAGCCTGCAACTGCTACCATTGTAGGTGCCAATAAAAAAATATTTGGGGATGAAAAGTTCAAGAATAAGGTAAAACAAAGGGAAATCAGGAACGTGAGTGAGAACTGTACAGAACAATTGGGAACTACCGATATAGCAAGACATTGAAATTGGCGCCACACCAGAAATTTTCAAAAAACATGGATCCCTCCAACTAACGGCGACTCAGTGGAGATAATAATATTAATAACATCAATAATTTTAAAAATACAGGCGCTTAATTAAAGTGGTACTTATAAGTACCGTAAGTAGATAAAGGGTTTAAAAAATGTGATAGTTAACGTATAAAATTTGAATTCTCTCCCTTGAGTGTCTTACAATAGGCTCATGAAAAAAATGAGACCATCCCAACTTCGGTACACATGGATAAAAGCAATTTGGCTCTTTGTTAGTCCCTTTAAAGTTCCTTTCGCAGCTCCCCTCTTCCCAACCCTCCCCCCCCCCTATTCATAGCCTCACGAGTTGCAAATAGATAAATGAATCGTTTGCGAATTTCCAACTTCCTACTTCCTTACATTCTCCATTTCTCACATTTTATCAGACACTAGGCAGCGAATATTCCTTTTATATCATATTATTAATTAGTTTGATGAATCTCATTCCTAAAACAAGGAAGGTAAGACTATCTTTAGATTATTAGTACATGAAGTAATTGAACATTAATAATCAATTAATATTGTTAATAAATGATGTCATTTTGGGGTGAGGGCCTGGCATTTTGTTAGCCTTAAAAAAAAGCATGCCGTCATTTATGGATGTCCCGTAAATCAGAAAGATTCCTTCGCGTAAGCTGGGCACAAACAACAGAACATGTGAATATTGGGAAGAGTTTGAGTAGGCCTACACCACCGCATATGTTTCTGTCATAGGCTTAGCATTTGTTGAAATATTGGAGTGACGGTTTCCCACTGAAATGTGTAGTTGAGCGCACATAATCCACAGTGGTTATAATGGAACATTGTGCCCCATTTATTGGGTGTCCTGCACAGACAGTACTATTTGAATCTTCAGTCTCGCTGTATTAGGGCCATCAGCCGGAAGCCGTGTCCCATAGTGTGTTTGGAAAATCAGTTTTATTTTATTTTTATCTCTGCTATAAGACATCCTAACCTCTAGTCGGTCAAAAGAATATAAAACATGAAAGCTTTGTATAAGTAATGGTGTCTCGTGTTATGTTTATTTTTAGGTTTTCTTGGTATTTATATTATTAATTTTAAAATCATTTCCTTTTTATACAATTTCATTCTTTAGTAAGTACTTTATAAAAAAATTATCACTAAGAGAAGTAATTGTTTTTAATTTGTTTGGTACCAATCTATTAAAAAGAGCTGATTAGCACCCCTAATTGTAGTTCCGCCCCTGCCAACAATTAAGATGGGGCATCTCGGTGGTAGTGTGGACAAACTATGACATTAAATTTGAATTATTTGGATGCCTAATTAATTTTTTTATGAATTAATACATTTTATGAAATTAGTAGGGTGTCCCATTAACACTAATCCGCACTATTATCAACACATGGTCATGGTTTTAGTTATGAAACTCTTTTGTGTTAAAAATTGCAAATTACTGGAGAAAATGTATGAAAACGTTTTAACAATAAACTTTTATGTAATGATTCATTAATTAGTTGAAAATAATAATTTTTTCTTTAAATATATAATAATACACTACCATTTAAATAACTATAACGAAAAATATTTGTAATGGTATCCAATGGATAATATACTGGTTATTTAAAGAGTGATTAATGATATGGTTCTAGTTTTCCCAATAATATGAGAGTGAATGACTATCTATCTCTCTATATATGTACATTTATATACATACATATATATATATATATATGTATATATATATATATATATATATATATATATATATATATATATATATATATATATATATATATATATGCATATATATATATAATTCTTTTTTCAGTGGAACTAGCGAAAGGAAAGAACAAGACAGTTTTATGGATTGTAAGCCATTGTAAAACTCAATCTAGGCGTGAACGTTATGTTTCAGAAATGCAAGTAAGTGCAAAGATTTTATCCCCTAACTGCTTTTAATAGTAGCTTTAGGTACGTTATTATTTTAAGTATGATTACATTTTTTTAATATTTCAAATTTTGTTGCCTATTTAATCAAAACGGAATAAAACTAAATTATGTAGCTCTATTTCTTTGGATACCTTGTCTTCACATTATTGTATACAGAGTATAGAGAAAGTTTTATAATCGTAGAGAAAAAATAAATGAAATAGTAATGCTTTTCGCCGTTCTGTACCTTAACCATTATATTATAGGCGGAATATAAATGATGCATAATAATCCTGCGAAAATCTAAATCGATATTTTGACACATTTTGATATTGTGTAACGTTTCGGCGCTGGAACAACTTAGCCATGTTATACTGTTATAAAAGTATAAAAGTATTTCTTCAAAACGACAACTTGTTTCAAACTGTTTACGTAAGTCAAAACTCGATGACATAGCACTTTTGTGTTTGCGTTTGTGTTTGCATTGTGTTTGTGTTTAGATTTGTAGTTGTCGTTGTTTTGCTTTTGCCTTTGCGTTTGCGATACATTTTCGTGTATGTTTATGTTTATGTTTGTTTTTGTGTTTATGTTTGTGATTCTGATTGTTTTCGCTTTTGTGTTTGCGTTTAAGTTTGTGTTTCGATTTGTTTTTGCGCTTGGGTTCGTGTTTGCGTTTTCGTTTTTGTTGGTGTTTGCATTACGTCTGCGTTTGTTTTTGTGGTTTTTTTTTTTTGGTTTTGGTTTTGTGTTTGTATTTTGGTCTTGGGTTGGTTAGAGTTAGTGTTAAATTTAGAGTAAGAGTTAGATTTAGGTATATTTTCTCAAACATCCATATTTGAATATATATATGTAATTAGAAAAGTGATAAAAATTAAGTTATTAACACTAAATGATAAAAAACATTATTATATGTCCAGATTGCAATGGAAATGCCATTTCCCGTTTAAGCTATGTTAAGTTGCATTGTTAAGTTAAGTTACGTTAAGATTAAGTTAAGTTAAGTTAAAGTTAAAGTTAAGTTAAGTTACGTTAAGATTAAGTTAAGTTAAGTTAAGTTAAGTTAAGTTAAGTTAAGTTAAGTTAAGTTAAGTTAAGTTAAGTTAAGTTAAGTTAAGTTAAGTTAAGTTAAGTTAAGTTAAGTTAAGTTAAGTTAAAGTTAAAGTTAAAGTTAAGTTAAGTTAAGTTAAGTTAAGTTAAGTTAAGTTAAGTTAAGTTACGTTACGTTACGTTACGATGGATGGATGGATGGATGGATGGATGGATGGATGGATGGATGGATGGATGGATGGATGGATGGATGGATGGATGGATGGATGGATGGATGGATGGATGGATGGATGGATGGATGGATGGATGGATGGATGGATGGATGGATGGATGGATGGATGGATGGATGGATGGATGGATGGATGGATGGATGGATGGATGGATGGATGGATGGATGGATGGATGGATGGATGGATGGATGGATGGATGGATGGATGGATGGATGGATGGATGGATGGATGGATGGATGGATGGATGGATGGATGGATGGATGGATGGATGGATGGATGGATGGATGGATGGATGGATGGATGGATGGATGGATGGATGGATGGATGGATGGATGGATGGATGGATGGATGGATGGATGGATGGATGGATGGATGGATGGATGGATGGATGGATGGATGGATGGATGGATGGATGGATGGATGGATGGATGGATGGATGGATGGATGGATGGAAGAAAGTTTTCAAAAATATCCTTTCGTTCGGCCACAAAAAATTAATTAAGAATTTTTAAACTGAGCATCGTGTAGGCCTAGGATAATTTAGCGCAAAGCGCTGAGGTTCGAAATGATTTTACCATAGCGAATGAGCGGAGGTTCGAAAGGATTTTTTCTATTTTTTTTTATTTTTAGCGCAAAGCGCTGAGGTTTGAAAGGATTTTACCATAGCGAATGAGCGGAGGTTCGAAAGGATTTTTTCTATTTTTACGTAGGTCTGTGAATTCTAAAAATTTAATTAAGGAAATTGCGCTTAAATTGTCACTAGACTTTTTATTAACTTTTTTTTAATGTGTTGTATTCTTATTTAAATCTAATATTGTTTTTGCTGTAAGGGGTGTGTTCATTCTTTATTAAACATGTCCCTACTTTGCATCTTGTTAAAAAACATTCTATATTTTTTATTTCGGATTTTTCTCGATAGAATTATCACACACTGCATGTTTTAGGTATCGTGTATGGAAGTTGTTGTGAACACACTGATACGCCTTTCGGGTGATCCGATGCTTAGCGCAATATACAAGACAAACAACCACAAACGGGTTACAAAACAAGACTGAATGAAACAAAGGCTCGTTGAAAACTAAAAGATTTTAATAGTATATACACTAGCTACACATAACACAGTCTAGTCTAAACACAAAATACACAATCTAGTAAACTAAGATACAGTGGCTAAAAACTAGTCTAAACCTAACCTGTACTAACCTTGGAGATCTGGACAAAAATTAGGCTATCTGACACGTTTTCGTACACCTTATATACCCTTTCATAAACTGGTACAAACCGGACTATTACAACTCACAGCACGCGAACTGAACAAAGAGGAACGGGATAGAGTACCAAGTAACAACACAATTCACCTCATTCATCCCCTTTCACTGCAAAGTATATCGAAGTTTGGTACTATATTGATTTAATACTTATATATTCCTTCCATTTTCCATAGAAATACATCGATGTGGATATATTTGGTCGTTGCAGCAACATAAGTATTTGCCGAGGGACAAACGTAAACAGTATGTGCTTGCCAAACGTAATCAATCAATACAAGTTTTTCTTATCTTTTGAAAATTCAATATGTAAGGATTACATTACTGAAAAACTGTTTCGAATATTTGTACCTAATGTTAATACAGTACCAGTTGTTAGAGGTGGCGCTAACTATGCACAAAGTATACCTGGTGGTACATTTATTGATGCAAACAACTTTGAGTCGCCTAAAGATTTGGCTATTTATCTTAGAAATTTGAGTGCAGATTTAGATGGGTATAGCACCTTTCTTAGGAATAAAGATCAATACCAGTTTGTAAAAACTCCAAATGTTTACTGTTCTGTTTGTAACAAGATTAGGGATGAAATTGTGAAACCCAAAATATACGATGTTAAAGCATGGCTTGAGGAACAATGTCATGGACCTAAACCTTTTGAGATTCTGAAATAAAAAAAATTACTTTTGAAATAGCAAATAAATAATGAAAATATAAACAATTAAAAATGTATAATAGATACATAAATAAGTTTATTTGATAATAAAAATTAACTCACTGTATTAAGGGATATACCTTTTTGTATTATGTATTTATTTCACAGTAAAGTCATTATAATAATTTTTCCATCTTTAAATTAAATACTTAAAATTAATTTTTGAATTAGAAATATCTAATTAAATATTTTGTTTGCAATTATGGCAATGTAAGCCTTTACAATAGTATTACAGATTCATAAAAGAGAATAAAAATGTATTTATATACTAATATGTTGTTATCATTTGATTTCATTCGAGTTTGTGAATATTTAACGTCGTTGCAAATCTCAATTTTCTTTCTTTTTCTTTTCTTTTATTAGCTTTGCTTAGATTGGCATGATACAACTTTACTCAGAAAGTCAACCACAATAACAAACGCACATTGACCATTACATTACACACTGTTGATTTTTACATAGATTATTTTACTTTATTTTGATACATTTTCTTAATTCGTTATTTTACAAAACGTCCATAGCTCAGCAATGACAGTTTTTTAGATTTTAGCCGAAACCCCAAGATAATATAAATTATATATTAATATTAGCCGCGTTGGCTACGTTTTGCTCTAATTATTTAACTAATGTGTTAAATATCTACGTAGAATTTGTGCACAATGGACTCGTTGCTGTAAACAAGACTGTTCTAATTTTAGAACATCCGTCCCTGCCCTCGTTTCTCTATTAGGGAAAACGCGTGAGCCAGACACGCAACACGCATTTTTAAATGTAAACATGAGCGTCCTAGGTAAAAATAAAACCAGCTGCGAAGATGACAGTATTTTTATCTTTGTTTCTTTGAGTAAATGAAAGTTGTTTAAAGAAGAGACATAAAAAAAAAATCATCTTGTACGGAGACAGCTTTTCTTGTCCTTGTTTACTTTATTTATATTAACATATATTTAAATATCTATAAAATGCAAGTGTTATTAAAATATGACATTGATAAAATTTCAATTCGCTGAACTCCCATAACTTAACAATTTCTTTTTTTACAAGATTAATTATTTTAGAAGTATCTTTTAAAGTTTATTATTGTGATTTTTAAAAAAATTGAAATAAAACTTGGAAATAATTAATTTATAATATCTATATTTAGTAAGCGATTACGTTGTAGGCCTACAAAGGTCATGTTCGTAAAACAAGGTAAATAAAACACTCATTAAGATAATATAATTTTTCGTTTAAAGTAGACTTCATTGCTATATTTGTTTTTCATACTTTAATTATACTCAGAATAAAGAAGCCAATGTTTAAGCGAAATATTCGTTTTGTGTTAACAGGTTTTTATTAATGATTAAAATTATTACTAAATTCGAAAAAAAAAACAGCACTTTAAACATTTTCTTCACAAATTTATCTTCATTAAAATACAATGCCAAGGTTTTATAAATTTAATTTTTAAATAATATTTTAAAATCAAAGGCTTTTAATGTTCATAGGCAGTCTTGACTAGATATTATATTTTTGTTATATTTTTTGTTTAGAGTTAAACTCCCCTGTATTGTGTTGTTTTTGTGCTGTCATATTTAAGCCATGTGATATTTCAAACATAATTAACACATATGTGTATCAAATTATTTTTTTTCTGGAACATAAATTATTTTGTTTTTTGTTTATTAATTAATTTTCATAGCGTATTTATTTTTAAAAGTGGGAGGGAATAATAATTAAATCTTCTTTTAAAAAAATTTCAGTTTTTTTTATTTTAAAAAGCAGACAAATCCTGTCTAAAATGTTTATGGTGATCAATGTGACCACAGTTGGATTTCTTATCTTGGAAAGGACAATACCAATGGCCAGACCAAGTATCACATTACATTAAACTTGTTTTAGTTAATTTCAGTTGTGTGTGTGAGTGTGTGTGTGTGTGTGTAAGTGTGTGTGTAAGTGTGTTGTGTGTCTCAAAAAGGGGTCTACGACAAATTCCCGAAAGACACTTGCCCGAATGCCGTTTGCCCGAAGGCCGAATTCCCGAATGGACACTTGCCCAAATGCGACAAATGCCCAAATGGACACTTGCCCGAATGCGACAAATGCCCGAATGGACACTTGCCCGAATGCGACAAATGCCCGAATGGACACTTGCCCGAATGCGACAAATGCCCGAAGTGTCCATTCGGGAATTCGGCCTTCGGGCAAACGGCATTCGGGCAAGTGTCTTTCGGGAAAACGTCCGGCTCCCCTCAAAAAGGTGTAGAATGTCATCACTACGTTAAAGAACGTTTGACCACAGTTGAATTTCTTATCTTCCTAATGACGATAACAAATGTCTGACCAAATTCCTGTAGACTTAACTTTCCCTGGCAAAGTATCACATTACGTTAGGTTAGTTTTAGTTAATTTCAGTTATTCGCTGTAACAAGATTTGGCTAGTTAAAAAAAAGCCAACTGTTTTCTACCAAGTAAAATTTGATGTCAAACTCCATATAAGGGTATGCGCGTAAAACTAAAGAATGGGAAGAGATTCATTGATACGTTTGACCAATCATACAATAGTACAGTAAATCAAAATAATCTACGATATGCTGCAACTAATCACGCGTGCTAAGCAGCCATCTTGTTTCTAGATAAACAAAACAATCGCCTGTCTCGTTTGTTTACTTTATTTGCGTATACTCTTCAATTTCTTGTTTTAAAGTTATACAACATTAAGTTTAATAATTGAAACTTTGTGTAGAAATGTACTTTTGATTGTCACTGGAACACTATTAAGCACTGTTTCGCTTTATACTAAGTTGAAACAATGCGTCATGGACATGTCTATCAGGTTGAAGAATGTACTGTCCATCTCCTTTATCCATATCATCCCTTTCTCGCCATTCAACCAACGGTCGGGTTATAATCTTGTTACGGCATGCTGTGATAGGCTTGAACGCGTTCATCAGGCTTTACATCGGACAGAATACGACACATGTGTTAATGTGTATGCCCTTCGGTCCATGTAGGGTTTGTTAGCAACTACGGTAAATACTAGATGGGATAGCTGATATGCATTCTTTTAGGTCCTGTAGTTGACCCTTTCTACACAGATGTGTTATTCACGATTGAATGAATATTGATAATCTATGGCTCATCGGTTCTTCACGCACTATCGAGCGGTGGGGCGGGGTGGAGGGGCGTGTCTAGCCTCAAGCGTTGTACCCAGTGTTGTGTTGTAGGCTATTATCATAAGGCAATAAACGTGTGTAAGCTACAATTTAAGTAGGGGCAAACATTATATTGAAGTGAGAAGACCGGCTAACAAGAAAAACTTAATCTGGTTTGATGATAGTTGTTCTGTGAATAACAATCGAATGATAGGGTGTGTAAGACTTAATAGTCATTAATTCATTACCTGTTGTATATACGTTTTCTGCTTACACAGAAAAATCTATCTAAAACTTACAACATAAATAAACGCTTATGTTTTTTTTTTTTTGCCAAATGGTTCTTCCATACATAAAATAGAAGTCCTTTTCTGTGTTCTGTAAGAGGAAACGCACAGTGCCTTTTTCCGCCTTTCTTTTCACGTTTTCTCAACTTTGCATTTCTACTCAAAATTCAACATTCAAATCGCTAAGGCTTTGGAACCCTTTGTAATACAAAACTGAAACATTCCACGTGCATTTAGCATTATACCATCTACAAAACTACTATTGTACAATACTTTAGAAAATATTGATATTTATGTGGCACCACCCACTAAGATTTGTACATAAATGTACGTACAAATTTGTATTAAAAATTAAGTACGAGCTATCGCAATGAACAAACGTAAAAATGTGTAGTTTGGTTTAAGAAATCTAAATCTTTCATCCGCTTTTTTAAATTTCTTATGGTAACAAAGTTATAGACGTTTGAATTGGTATTAGTTTTCACACCTTTTTGCGGTTTCCATGGCAACCGGTACTAGTATTGACGGCTATATATTTCCCCCGTAGTGTTATTTAAGAATATTCCCGTTTTATTTAATTTATTAGATAATATAATATAAAGGCATTATACAATGCTACTCAGAAAGGTGAACTATTAACAAAACCCACGTCGACCATTATATTACACAGTGATGAATTTAGATACTTTTTTTGTAATGCTATCAACGACACTGGGTGTTCAATAGCTTAAAGGTAGCCAATGCTTAATCGATTTCTTTTCAAATTGATTATTTAAGTTTATTTTAATACATTTTTAAAGTTTGTAACTAACTCCAGTTAGTTATAGATTAGATAAAATTAAACCAATATGTTAAAAATCTACGTTACTTTAAATTTTTTTTACAAAAGCACTGTAGAAAGTAGAAACTCATACACGTTTACTTAATTTTAATTATAACCGGGAAAGCATTACACATATAAAGCGTATGTGTTTCATATATATTGAACTAACTTGCCTTATATGAAATTACACTTTTCACAATTTTTACGGACATAAAATGAGAAAACAAGTATTTTAAAACTAGATTCCGCTAGGCCCGAAAAGAGTTTAGGGCTAGTATTGTTTGGTTTATTGTCTGACGATTGATAAATTGTGTTAAATCCTGTTGTATGACATTAAAGAAAGTTGTTTTTTATTATTAATTTTTATTTCCATTTCGAATCGGACTGAAAACGAAAATTGATAACGAAATTTTGTATAGTCTAAAGGCAGGTTAAAAATGTATGAAACCAGCAATTTGGTAATTTTCTTCCGTTCCCTAAACTTGTTTTAAAATTAAAATACATCCTATCTAGGTTATGAATCTTAAGTAAGAAACAGGTATTTGAATTAGATCTAGAAAGTTTGGACCATATATGGTCTAAAATAAAATAAGAATTTAGAAGATCAGATAAGCTTCAAACACCTTTATTGGAAAACTGAAAGAAATCAATTTAGAATGGAAATCTGGGCGTACTTCCGTAGAATGCATTTCTGAAATTGTTATGCCACACTTTTATTCAGCTGTTCACGCTGTAAACTATTTTTTTTACAATCTGGATAATCCTAAAAGAAAGTGGTAACGATTAAATTTCTTAAAACAAGAATAGACGAAACAGTCAGCAATACATTTTATATTTTAATAATTATATAAATTACATTACTTTTGAATTAAGTATACATGAATTGGAAATCAAAAACATGCACACTCAAACAAACTATGTATATGCACGCAAAGTGAAAGAAATATATAAAAATGAAGTCTATATTTATAATGGAAAATGAAAGGAATTCAATTTCACATTTGTTTTTTTATATTCATAGCCAGGCATCTGTTTAATCTATCTTCTATCTAATGATATATAAAACAATGTATGCGTGTTTGTGTGTTTGTCTTTTATGCATTATTACACCTTTCATCCAATCGCCATGAAACTTTGGGAAGTTGTTGAGAATACTCCTGGGGAGGTTTTTTTAAAATTCGCAATTGTGGCTACCCGGCAGTGCGCGATTTGTTTTTTCTTTAAATACGGTATATAAAAAATAAAAGTCTGTTGGGGTTTCACACCGTTCAACCGATCGCCATAAATCTTTGGGGAGTTCATTAGAACACTCCAAGGAAGGGTCCTGCAAAATAGTCCTATTTTTGGTTTAAATTTCATAAGTCGGCGCTACGGGAGTGTGCAATTTTCTCTAAAAAAATATTATATAAAACATAAAAGTCGGATGCGGTTCTAAACCGATCATCCGAGTGCCATGAAACTTTGGGGAGTTGATGAGAATACTCCCGAGAAGGTTTCAGTGAACAAAATCATTAAAATTCGATAATGGAGTCGCCCGCGAGGGAGCTTTTTTCGTTAGCACTTGGAATCTATTAATCGTCCGTCCTGCATAGCGTGTAAGGGTACTACTATATTCAGCATTAAAACTTCAACAGGCGCAACCGCCAGCGCCCCGGCTATTGCATGACCGGAAGCGCCTTGGCTCCCTGCGAGCACTATAGCGCCTACGTTCGTTTAAAAAAAAGTTATAGACTAAAGACACGATGGGCAACAATAATTGTTGAGTATATCGAACCAGAAGCGCCCTACTAGGTTCGATTTGGCGCCCTGTTCTAAACAGTGCGATAGACAATTGATAAGATGGGGCGTTACAGTCGCTCATTAAAATCAATCAGGCGTGTCCGCCGGCACCTTGCTAGGGAGTGATTCGACTGTTAACAAATATTTCACTTTCGGCCCCCTAAAGGGTTACATAGGTGGCCGAGGGCCCTGAAATAAATAAGAATTGAATAATCAGATAATTTAACCAAGGTTAGATTATTAACTGGGTTGTTTCCTTTTGTCTGTAAAAAATTGTAACAATTTCAAAGCCTACAGTTTTCGGAATAAGGAAAATATTTTCAAAAATAATTAAATTTCGAATGGCAACTCAAGTCCTAAAATAAAAGTCACACTTTTAATAATAACTTTGTAACGCGAGGAAACTCTTCTTTGGAGTTTCGTCACTTTGCGAATGATGCAATTAGCATATACTTTTAGACGATCCAATCAGAAAGTGAGATCGTGCTTCTAATAATACATGATTAGCAACGCTAATACATATCATCAGTCACACTGATATTTATAACACGTCAAATAATATTTTTCTCTACGTGTTAAAGAAAAAAAAATCCTGTTGATTTGTGTCACTTTAGCGAATGATGCAATCTGCATCATTACTTCAGGATGCTATTTGGCGCCCTGAATTATCCTGTGAGCACTATGGCGCATATGTTTGTTTTAAAGAGCCAGAGCCGTACGCGGCGCCTCTGCGGTAGTGTAATCGGGGGCTCTTTAGAGCGCCCCTCTACGTCCATGACACATGAGCGGTCACCAAAGTACGTTCTTCCTCATTATTTCGGTGAGTGATTAACGTACTCTCAAGGTTTTCATGCGGTAGTGTAGGTAAACCCGTGTCCCGATATTTATGACCCAAGCACAGGCATTGTTTACATTTAAATAACTCGATTAAAAAAACAAAATCACGCGTCTAATAATATAGGATTGGTAAAGCATTGATGAAACACTTCTTATATATTTCGTCAGACTTTCTTCTATCCAACTATTTTCTTTTATTTGACACTGTCGTATTCTCATCGACTCCCCTAAGCCCTAAGCATATATATATATATATATATATATATATATATATATATATATATATATATGTGTGTGTGTGTGTGTGCGTGTGTGTGTGTGTGTGTGTGTGTGTGTGTGTGTGTGTTAAATTGATGCTTATTCCAGCCAAAAAAAAAATTAAGAAATCGCATTTGCCATTGCTTCAAATGCTGACTTTAAACAAGGATAAGTTTTGTTTACAAATCTTAAAGCCGAAGTATCAAATCTATTAGTTTTACCGAATTTTCCGAAACCGTGCACGATTGCTAGTGTAGAGTTGACTACTGATAAAACTGTTTTCCGTTTGTGATAGAAAGTGTGGTGTATTCCGGCCTGGACAACTAGTTCCGGTCTAACAATACTTTTTGTTCTAGAACCAAGTGTGTATGTTACGTTATGCTTTTGGATATATAGAAAAGGAAGTACCACATTTTTTTCCATGAAATACTCGACCTCTGATGTTATGGAAAAATTAGATTTTATAGTTTCCCACAAAGATTTTGGGATATTGTTATAGTATGTGCTGCATTCAAAAACAAAGGTACTTATCATAGTTGACAATATATCGTTATTTTGTCTTTTTATGTGTTCTGTTTCTACTAAATTTATTACTTCTAGCCAAGTGTTGTGATACTTCGGAATTATGAATTCATCTGTATCTTGAATGACAACATATCTTGATATATTTCTGTTTCTATATACACAGTCATTAATAGCTGCCATTTGAGCATAGTACCATAGGTCTGTTGTTGGCAAAGGCCATTGTAAAACTGTTAAAAGTCCAAGCTTTTGATACCGTCTCAGCACCGCGTCTGTTCTCTTTGATATTGAAAAATTATAAATAAAAAAATGCTCTGCACCTAGAACTCTATTAATCTCAAAAGACTGAATTATCTGACCCGGATTATCAAAGTTGTTAAATAAAGCTGCATGGCAGACTGTAAAGTTTCTTGTGTTGACTTGAGGATACTGAACTCTCAGTAAGTTGGTTGGCTTCTGACTTACGTCAAACGACAGCGAAATAAATTCAGGAAATGTTTTTTCTTTCAAGCTGCAATCAATGCATCCAGCGTAAAACCTAAATATTCATAAAACTTTAAAAAGACATTTTAAAAAAAAACTTTCATTTTAAAATACATCTTTAATCGTCAATATATTACACTTTAAAGTTAAACTTTAAAGTTAAAATGCGTTTCATAGATAACAAACTAGCATTAATAAAAAAAAATAAGCGTTATTTAACTTATAGGCCTACTTTGTTAAAATTATATTGCCAAATTAAGTTTACTTTTGTTTAATTTCTAAAAGTTACTGTGAATACGATGAACGATCATATCCCAGAAAATTCAACAGGACAGCTTAGAACTAAATTCCATTTAGTAGCACCGCAAGGAGGGTGCAGGGGGTGCAATCCTGTTCTAGTTTACTTAAGTTTATGGGTGACACCAAATCAAATAATTTTTTACAGAACAATAATTTCTCCTGTAACAATAATAAAATAAATAGGGAAAGGGGTCTTACTAAAACAAAAATGCAAGTCGAAGGAGTGATGTGGGTGGCACCTTTAGTTGCCACAACGGGTTAACGCTACACATTACGTAAAGCAGAACTGTAGTTCCTTAACTGTGCGAAGTATAGCAGTTTGTATTTAATTATTAATAATGTATTTAAAAAATGTTATACCTCAAAGAACGATGATCTTTTAAAGGATAGTATTTCCCATCGACAGTTGTAGTTTCACCTCTTTCAATCACCAAACAGCGAACAGGTACTGTAACATTAAACTTTAAAATGCCAAATACTCTCACTAAAGAGATTTCCTCGTTTATATAATCGTAGTATGCTGAATAAACCCAACTTTCTTGACTGCTGACTGGTTGAAATGTTTCTTTGAGTGCCGTTAAATTACTGGTGCTATATTAAACAGAAATGAACATTTTAAAATTCGTTTCTTTAAAAAAACCTGGATCAAACAAGGTTGTGAATGACATTTTAGTTGATTTCAATTCAGAACAATTTTTGTGAATAAAATACTATGATTTAGAGTAGGATACTGTGCATAAATGAGTATTACATAAAAAGCTATGCAGACAAAGCTTTTTAGATGTAGAAAATTTACCTTTTCGATTCAGCATTCGCTCTGACATAACGTAGAACATTCTCGTTCAAATACGTTTGCTGGACCCTTTTATGGACTTCTGTTGTTTCTTTAAAGCGTTGCTCTTTCTTTTCTAAATATTTAGTAACGTTAAATCTATGACTTGCTTCAAATGGGCTTATTTGCTTGTGTAAATAATTTTGTGTTTTCGACGAAAAAGTGAACAATGACATCAAGCAGCAAAAAACAGTCCAAAAGCACACTCGTAATAATAAACGATGTTGCCGTACAAGGAAAAAACATTTGGCCATCACTTCCGAGAATGTGAAAATGAACTTAAATACAAAAGAAAAAATGCATACCCATGATTATTTTGCAGTCCTGTAATTTAAACATATCAATATAAAGAAATACAAATGATGACGAGAACCAGAAAAAAAGGAAAAAATATATTATTCATGATCAATATAAAGTGACACAAAATAGACAAAAATTTATTTTCTTCGATTCTGGTGCTGAGTCAAAAGACAGGAACTTTTAATTTGAAACTAATGAGAACCTAAATTTATAAGAGTCTAATCGTCACTGTTTATGAATGGTACATGCTAAACAGCAACTGCATTATTTTCCCAACTGTACACATTCTTTGCATTGGCTAATGGGCGGACTATAATAAGTGTTTCTGTTTCACTTTTTAACAAAACACAGGAAACATAAACACTTCTCTTACAACTGGATAGTAAATTTGCTCTCATGCTAAAATGCTGTTTGCGTTGGCTTTTGTGCCCACTGAACTCATTAGTAATATCTTTGACAAAATATCTGCAATTTTCCCCCTATAAGTAATTCTGAATGCAGACTATTTGCAAGCCACTATATTGGCACATGATACGTTGAACAAACACGTTTCATCAAAAATATTCAACCCAGTTGAAGGCTGGCATAGAAGTTTGCAGTCCAATAAGGGATTTTGCCGTCCACTTATTTCGTAATTTATGTATATATATATATATATATATATATATATATATATATATATATATATATATATATATATATATATATATATATATAAAGAGAGAGAGAGAGAGAGAGAGAGAGAGAGTAAATAATTAAACTTAAGTACGTACCTTTTATTTTAAAAGCATACTTAATATTTTGAAAAGATGAATAAATGGACGTCAATGAATAAATTAATATCAATTATCTCTGTCTATTTTAATTTAGTCTAAACAAACGAATGCAACCTACTCGCGTAATGCAATAGTAAAATAATTTTAATTCTAAAATACCTATACAAACACACATAGAATTTTGAACATAAACTATCTGGACTGATAAATTACTTTTACTCAGATTACAAAGGAAATCGTGTAGAGGACAGAAATGTAGATATTCCTTACAACCTCAAGCTATGTAGTGTATCTGGTATAGTTCGGTATTTTTGTCATCTTGTTATAATTATGGCGTTAATAATTTATTCTGACGTGGCTTGTTCAAGTTTTGAAGAGTAGAAAGTCCAGTGCATATTAGTGTCGTAATGTAATGTAATGAAAAGAAGTGTTACGACAAGCCTAGTTCAAACCGGTTTCTGGTGAATAGCAATCTGACAACTAAATTTAGAACGTCGTTGCATAATCATTATGTTAAATACAGACATAGAAAACTAAACCCTCAACACGTGAATATAATAAATTAATAGATAGTTTCATAACCAATTTGTACGTGTACGTGTACGTGTACGTGTACGTGTACGTGTACGCGTACGTGTACGTGTACGTGTACGTGTACGTGTACGTGTACGTGTACGTGTACGCGTACGCGTACGTGTACGTGTACGTGTACGTGTACGTGTACGTGTACGTGTACGTGTACGTGTACGTGTACGTGTACGTGTACGTGTACGTGTACGTTTACGTGTACGTTTACGTTTACGTTTACGTTTACGTTTACGTTTACGTTTACGTTTACGTTTACGTTTACGTTTACGTTTACGTTTACGTTTACGTTTACGTTTACGTTTACGTTTACGTTTACGTTTACGTTTACGTTTACGTTTACGTTTACGTTTACGTTTACGTTTACGTTTACGTTTACGTTTACGTTTACGTTTACGTTTACGTTTACGTTTACGTTTACGTTTACGTTTACGTTTACGTTTACGTGTAGGCGTAGGCGTAGGTGTACGTGTACGTGTACGTGTACGTGTAGGCGTAGGTGTAGGTGTAGGGTTCTGCAGAAAATCCTTTTAAATTTGCAAGGGTGGCCCCCGGAGAATGAGATTTTTCTCTATATACGGTATATTAAAAAAAGTCAAATGCGATTCTACACTGTTCATACGAGTGCCATAAGCTTTAGGGAGTTGATCAAAATAATCTCAAGAAGGTTTCTGGAAATAAAATTATAATTGCATGGGGAGGGTGCAATTTTTGTTAGTACCCGGTCTGGCACCCAGATTTCAAAAAGCCAATCTCAAATTCGTGCATACTTTTAACGGTTTTTAACTTACCATTTATCATTGGTGTTTCGAAGTTCAGTAAAATCGGATAAACATGTATTGGGTTTTTTTTTTTAAATTATCCCTTACTACTTAAGGTTAGAATTATATACTGTTTGTGTGTTTTTTTTAAATAAATTCATAACTTTTTTTGTAATTCAATACAAAAAGATTGTTACAGTACTGCAACTTCATACATGTTGACCTACTTTTGCACTATTTTTAGCGCAATTTCCATTCTGGAGAATTGCGTTTATTAACCCGTCATTTCTGGATGTATGAATGTATGAATGAATGGATGGATGGATGGATGGATGGATGTGTGTCCGCAGCTTTAAGTCGTATCTCCTCCTCAACGAAGCAATATCGATGACTAGTTCCTAAAGCAATTATGTTAAACAAGTTACGAGGATGAACATAGGCCATAAAATTTACGGGTTTCTTTCATGGATTTCCCGGAAAAGCCAAAAAACCTTGAAAAAATGCAGTTTTTGGCCCATATCTCGGCAACCAGACCACTTAGCGACTTGAAACATGTACCAATCGATTCCTGCCATAATTTAGAACAATATTGCCGAAGAAAGGTTTCAAAATTATCCTTTCGTTCGGTCACAAAAAAATTTTTTAATTAATTAAAATTTGGACCGAATTAGTAGGCATTTTATGCAGCCACACCACACGCGTCACCACGTTCAATAGCTGCGCCATCACGTTCAATGGCTGCGACGTCACGTTCGGTAGCTGGGCGCGCAATGGTTTTTAGTCATGTTACTCTATTGTAAATAAAACATTTAAAATACTGAACATTTTTAAAATAAAAAACGTTTTAATAACTAACCAATGGTTTTACTAACCCTGCTCTTGATTTACGCTACGACAGAGCTATGTTTAGATAACACAAGGAAATTGCGCTAAAATTGTCACTAGACTTTTTTTAATTACTTGTTTCTTTATACATAAGCATTGGTGATTATATAGTACCTTGTTTTTCTTCTAGTTTCAGCAAAATAATTAATAAATCAAAGGAACCTCATTAGTGAAATAGTTGATCCGAGTGAAGGTGAAGAATTATATAATGTAGAAGCTCTTGTTGATCCAGAGTATCTTCCTGGATCTCCTGGACCAGCCTGGACCCTGGATCTCCTGGACCAGTACTAAGTCTCGTGGAATAGTACAATGACCGGTGCTAATTCGCATCCAGCTCAAACAGTTTGCCACAAGTGCAACGTACATTTTTGTTGAAACAATATCAACAACAGTCTTAAATATTATCACCTTACTACATAATGTTGCAGACATGCAACAATTCGGATTTTAATTAAAGAACATGTTTAAACTTTTTTTTTCTTGACTATAATCTGGCCGGTCACTGTTTCTTAAGAGTATATGTTTTACAGTTAATAATCAAGGTAGAAAACAGTTAAATCAGTATGTAAAGTCGTGTCTCCATTACATTTCTTACTTTAGCTTGTTTATAATTTAAAACTGCAGTATAAAATCAGCTTTAAAAAAAAATTTCCAACCATTTTAGCGACCACCTAGGGTCGGCGTACGTGTCTGCCCCCCCCCCCCCCCCTGGAAAGTCAGGTTTAAAAAAGCATTTTATTTTGAACCGATTTGTCATTGACTGGTCAACTATATAATGTGTTTGTAAGATATTACTTGAATTACTAGACTTATGTTTACAAAACTTTTCGGTTAGAAAGAAATAATGTCTATACGTATGACTTTAAATCTCTTACTATTATTTATTAAGATGCATGTTTAGGTTCACTACATTACATTTTTCTAGTAAATGTATTATTCTATGTTATGTAGTCTCAACTTAAAACTGACGCGAATATATTTGCATTGTAAATATGAGCCCAACACTTTTTTCTATACAAGTGTGTTGTCCCCATTTAACTAGGCTAATTTAACTTATTTTAAGCTAAAATATTCAAGTATTGCAGTTTATAGGGGCAATGATGAGTCAAGTGTGTGTGTGTGTGGGGGGGGGGTAGTGTTAGTTCATTTATACCTGAATTCATCATCGTCTTTTTCTTTTGTGCCCAAGACAATTGGGAGCCGCGACAGATAGTGCCCTCTACTTTTGTCGCGCACCGGCTATTTTTCTGGCTGTACTCCATAATAATCCTGCCTCTATACTTGAATTGGTAGTAGAATATAATGGTTTTCTCTCTTCCAACTGTTGCATACGTCATATGAAGGAAATAGCAATACGTCATATGAAGGTAATAGCAACAATTGTCACGTCTTTGTTTAATTTTTCTCCGCTAAGTCTTATTGAGCTTCCCACTCTTTCTTGATAGGTTTCAAATTCAAATTCAAATTCAAATTCAAATTCAAATTCAAATTCAAATTCAAATTCAAATTCAAATTCAAATTCAAATTCAAATTCAAATTCAAATTCAAATTCAAATTCAAATTCAAATTCAAATTCAAATTCAAATTCAAATTCAAATTCAAATTCAAATTCAAATTCAAATTCAAATTCAAATTCAAATTCAAATTCAAATTCAAATTCAAATTCAAATTCAAATTCAAATTCAAATTCAAATTCAAATTCAAATTCAAATTCAAATTCAAATTCAAATTCAAATTCAAATTCAAATTCAAATTCAAATTCAAATTCAAATTCAAATTCAAATTCAAATTCAAATTCAAATTCAAATTCAAATTCAAATTCAAATTCAAATTCAAATTCAAATTCAAATTCAAATTCAAATTCAAATTCAAATTCAAATTCAAATTCAAATTCAAATTCAAATTCAAATTCAAATTCAAATTCAAATTCAAATTCAAATTCAAATTCAAATTCAAATTCAAATTCAAATTCAAATTCAAATTCAAATTCAAATTCAAATTCAAATTCAAATTCAAATTCAAATTCAAATTCAAATTCAAATTCAAATTCAAATTCAAATTCAAATTCAAATTCAAATTCAAATTCAAATTCAAATTCAAATTCAAATTCAAATTCAAATTCAAATTCAAATTCAAATTCAAATTCAAATTCAAATTCAAATTCAAATTCAAATTCAAATTCAAATTCAAATTCAAATTCAAATTCAAATTCAAATTCAAATTCAAATTCAAATTCAAATTCAAATTCAAATTCAAATTCAAATTCAAATTCAAATTCAAATTCAAATTCAAATTCAAATTCAAATTCAAATTCAAATTCAAATTCAAATTCAAATTCAAATTCAAATTCAAATTCAAATTCAAATTCAAATTCAAATTCAAATTCAAATTCAAATTCAAATTCAAATTCAAATTCAAATTCAAATTCAAATTCAAATTCAAATTCAAATTCAAATGTTTTCGTTTTGCTTTACTAGATGCGTTTACTAGCCTTATGTTTAAAAAAACGTTGGTGCTAAATTTTGCCTGACTCCTACCCATGCTGATCTCCCAGCTTAGTTGAATAATTACGCATAACTTCCCTTATTATAAAATATTTTTTTGTGTAACCGAGAAAAAATTACACCAGCGAATTAAGTGAAGCTTTTTAAAACTCAAGTGGGTCACGCCTGCTTGCAAAAATCATCGAATAAGTGTGTCATTCGTTTTTAGACCCAAGTATTGCTGACATACAACACCATCCCCCCAACCCTTCCTCCTTCCCCCCCCCCCCACCCCCCCCCCCCCCCCCCCCCCCACTTTCCACTCTACTGAACAAGAAAAAAAAAACATCTACCACTCTTTTGTTAAGCCGTTCGGGATTTTTTTAAAGAAAAGTTTCAAATACATATGGCTCAATTTAGGTGCGACTACATTACGTAAGAATTAATAAGGTTGACTCATCATATTTTTAAAAAGCTCCAAATAAGGTAAAACATTAGATGAAGAAGTTTATAATTATCCGCGTGTGTTTATGAATTTGTATATTGGTTTTAAATAGTATGGGTAAATCAGGTATATGATTTGACATTAACTAGACGTGTTTATTTGTCGACTATGAGGATCAAAGCGCTGCAGCCGCTCTTCAACATCGGAATCAGTTTCCAGCGACACTCTTTATTTGCTCACACGTGAGCCCGGCAGCTCTTACGCCATTTTCTACAGTCCTTATTCAACTGCACTATGGATCGTAAGGTATGAAAGCGGAATTTTTACTTTAATTAATTTACATCGATTTTTTATACTAAATTATTTTTCTAATTTTTTGTCTTTTGCTCTGTATTTCAATTTCTACTAGTTTCATTAATCTGGTTTACCTAGTGTTTAATAGTTATATAGCTTCTTGATTTGGTTTCTCTACTGTGTTTTCGTTTTGCTTTATTGAATGCGTTTACTAGCCTTATATTTAAACAAAACCTGGAGAACGTTGGTGCTAACTTTTGCCTGACTCCTACTCATGCTGATCTCCCAGCTTAGTTGAACCTTCCAGGAGTTTACACTCCCGCTGGTATAAAAAAAAATTTTGGGGAGGGGGGAGGGAGGTTGTCAGGGTACACCATATGCCACGACAAGGGTCAAGCACCGGATGGCTTCGCATTTTTCTCTTTGCGAATTATGTGTGTGCTTAATTTTCTTTTTTCCGATGCGCATCATTCTGGGAACCAATCAAAAACACGTTAGCAAAAAATATACGGTTTTAAAATTAGTTTTCAAATCATGTAAGATTAAATGATAATTATACGTTTTGTGTTCGCTGCTTAAACTTATTGAACTGTGTTTAGCTAATCACATCAATTTTTGTTAACTCACAAGAACACATTTGAAATTGTTATATAGGTAAAATTCAATTATGTTGAGAAGATATGTTATCAATGCAAAGAATATTATTTTATTTAAAACTGTAGGATATTGAGAGTTTTCGCCATTTTATACCTACCTACTTTATCGTTTAAGGAATATAAAATATATTGTGGTCGTGATGAAATTGTATTCGCATTTTTCTATCAACATAAGAGCGATTTCCGGTATCGGAACTGGAACTTTACTCTTTTCAAATAGGAACACAATAACTTTCAAAATGTTGCAGTTACATAGATACAATTTCATATATACACCTAAATCACATATGATTTTAAATAATGTCCGTTATCTGTAAGTATTATTAATTAACTCTATTCGTAGCTTCATCAAAATACAAACAACTTGAGTAGGCTTACTGTTTTAATTAGATAGACGAAATATCATACGTAGTTATATGATCTAATTGCTACTTTCTTTAAAACTGTGAGTGATTTCTGATGACCGATAGTAGTTCTTGATAAATTTCATATTAATCATAAGAGGTAATCAATGTTTCTTTAGAAAGTACTAATTTTCAACTGTTTGCGTTCTTTAGGTGTGCAATTCTTTTTTGGCGCGATACTTTTCGATTTGAAAAATTTAAGAATTAAAAAAATATGAGAACGCACAATTTCATACCATTGAAACAGTAGCCTAATTGTTCGTTTTTCTATAATAAAAAAAGCTTTCATGTTTAATCTCGAGCTTTCATAAAATATAATAGCCCGCACCAGCGTTAGGTTATGACAATAATATGAGATGATTTTAGCGTTAAATAAACCGGGAGTAATCTCCCCTAAACTTTCTCGAATATTATGTAACACTACGGGGGGTGGCAACTTGGGATATAGACATGATTTTTAACTACTTATACTTTTCAAAAAATAATGGACTCTCGTAGAAAAAGAACCAAATGAACGCTAAATAATATGTGTATAACAGTGGCGGAACTAGAAAAAAGGGGCCACCCCGCAAAGAATTTGTTTGCCCCCCCCCATATATGTATATGTATATATATATATATATATATATGTATATATATATATATATATATATATATATATATATATATATATATATATATATATATATATATATAACACGCTATCATACGTGTATTTAATTGAAACGTTTGCCTTGTTTTCTAGAACAGTGGTTATTAAATGTAAACAATGTCGGCACTTTATTTCTTGGATATTAGTTGTTGGAGCGCTAGTTTGTCAACACTACCACCGATACAAACCAGCTTAGTTGTTGAGGCGCTATCTATTCGCTTCTTGTAAGGCTAAGAGCGCGAGGGGAGGTCTGAGAAAGGAACTTAAAAGGGACAACAAAGCACCGATGTGCTTTTATCCATCAGTACCAAATTTGGGATGGTCTCAAAAAGCCGTCTTAATATCTAGCGGCCTTTCGCACAATTGATGTTTTTTTCAAAAGAATTTTGCCGACAACAGCGTGTGTTTGATTGTAGGAAAAAGAATATACAAGAGCATGGGATGGTGTCTATAGAATAAAGATACTCCAACCGCAGCTACAGTATTCTTTTTTTCAAAACAACCATCAGGTCAAAAATGCAAGAAAATTAATTTTAAATTAAAAAAAAAATTATTATGGGCGGCTGTGGGCCCCCTAAACGGCGTGGGCCACCCCCCCCCCCCCCGCATTGTGGGGTCTGGCGGCACTGTAGTTCCGCCCTTGGTGTATAATAGTACGGAACATTATAAGTACTTTATACATTCACACGCGTTTGTTTAGAAATCGGAAAAACTTAATTTACTATTTCCGTTAAACGGAAATTACTCAAATCTTGCTATACATTGTGGTTTTTGTTTTTTCTATGAAATAGTATAAATATTATTTCAAAACAACTACTTTAATAAGTTACCTCCCCTGTATATATACCGAATGACTTATTCTTTGTTTACTATTTCATAAACAATGTTTTATCTGGACAAATCTAACGACCCTTAGGATTTTCTTCCGACGCAAATAATGTGCTTTTGTTCCCTTCAGGGTCGGTCTACGACCTCACAAAACATTAGGGGGATTGTTCTTCAATTTATTTATATATATCTCATATAATGAGAATTTTAATCGCGGTCATTGTTTGGCCCTCGTCGAAGGTTTTTAGTCCAACTGACAGTTATTCCTTACGGCCAAGTCAACTATAGAGGGACATACAAAAAATTAGCCAGATGCAGAGTGGTTAAATACCTTAAAATTTGTATTGAATTTATCCTCTTTTTCCCATAAAATACAAAGATTATATAGGGAAGTACTTCTGGTAAGGTTTGACCACTTTACGAAGTATTCCCAGATATGCCGAGTTTTTTCTGACACCCCTAGGTGTTCCTCTACCACCTCACAAAATATCAAGGGGGGTCGTTCGGCAAAAGGTTTTTCGTAATATAGCTCATATAAGGCGCCGGTCAGTCGAGGTCATCCATTCATCCGATCGCCATCTTACTTTGGTGAGTTCATTAGAACATTTTTAATTTCACAAGGGCGGCGCCACGGAAGGATGTGATTTTCCTCTATATCTGGTATATAAAAATAATAAAAGTGAATTGCAGTGACGCCGTTCATCCGATAGGCATGAAACTTTGGGAAGAAGTTGAATTTATTCCTGGGGAGGTTTCCGCGCAAAATCATTTTCAAATTCGCAGGGTGGCGCCCTCTGTTTTTTCTCTGTATACGATATATAAAAACAAATGTCAATTGCTGTCTCACAACGTTCATCAAACTTTAGGGACTTCATTAGAACACTCCTGGGAAGGGTTCTGTAAAAAATCATTTTAAAAATTCGCAAAGGTGGCGCCACGGTATGGTGGGATTTTTCTCAATATACGGTATATACAAATAAAAGACTTTTGCGTTCGACGCAATTTATCCCGGTGCCATAAAACTTTAGGGAGTTGATGAATACTCCCGAGAAGGTTTCTGGGGTGGGAGGGGGGAATAGGGGTATGTGGGTGGTGGATGCGGGGTATTTAATTTTGCATGCCCCCCCCCGGCAGGATGCGATTTGGCGCCCTGGTCTTTCCCGTGAGCGCTATGGTTAGTACATTCTGTCTAAACAGTGTGACAGACAATGGATAGGATAGGGCGTTACAAACGCTTACTAAATTGAATCAGGCGTGTCCCCTGGCGCCCTGGTAAATTGCGATTAGGCTGCAAATAAAAATGTCTGTTTTGGCCCCAAAGGCTCACATGGGCCGCTTAGGGCCATGTAATACGTTTTATTTTAATAATCAAAACAATTAACCAAGGTTAGATTATTAACTGGGATGTTTCTTTTTGTCCGTAAAAAATCCAAACGGTTTCGTCACTTTGCGAATGATGCAATTAGCATCTATTTTTAGATAATCCAAACAGAAATTGAGATCGAGCGTCTAAGAATAGACCATTACTAACGCTAACAAATTGCATCAGTCACACTGATGTTTAAAACGCGTCAAATATTTTTTTTTACGTGTTAAATAACAAATCCTGTTCATTTGTGTCACTTTAGTGAATGACGCAATATGAATCATTGTTAACAGGATGCTATTTTAAGGAGCCAGGTGTCGTAGTGTAATCGGGGGGGGGGGGGGCCTCCTGAGAGCGGGCCTCTACGTCTCTAACACATGGGCGGTCACCGTAGTGTGTTCTACCATATTATTTCGGTGAGTGATTAATATACACTCAAGGTTTTCATGCGGTAAGTAGGTAAACCCGTGTCCTGATATTTATGATCCAAACGCAGGCATTGTTTACATTTAAATAACTGATTTTTAGAAAAGACGGTCACGCGTCTAAGAACATATGATTGGTAACGCATTGGTGAAATCCTTCTAATATATTTCGTCAAACTTTCTTCTATTCCCGCGGCAACGCGCGGGGGTCGGGTACGCTAGTATATATATAGTATATATATATATATATATATATATATATATATATATATATATATATATATATATATATATATATATATATATCTTGTATATAATCCAATTCAATATGTATAATAATCAAACGTCTTTTGCAGATCCAGGTAGGAACGACGACAAAGAGAATTAAAAATATCAATAAATATTGTCTAGCTGTCGGAGGTGGTCTCACATTAATTTCATTCCTGTTTATTTATGTGGCCCCCAGTCATTTAAAAGCCCTAAATATGATAACAGGCAATATACAGAGCACCCGTCTAAAAAGGCTACCAAAGGATTTAAGCTATGTGAATACAACCGACCAAGCAATTAATATGTGAGTTGAATGAACTCTTAATTTTATCTTACATTTAAGGGTAAGAAGACCCAGAGTAATAAAATTTAAATCTA
The DNA here is from genome assembly GCF_028476545.2 of Physella acuta. NCBI lineage: Eukaryota > Metazoa > Mollusca > Gastropoda > Physidae > Physella > Physella acuta. Next base: position 14,228 of record NW_026733954.1, on the reverse strand, counting down.
AAAATTCATATTTCTTATTTCAGAAGAAGTATCTTTTAGCTATCTATTTCTAACATTTACCTTATGTAGAAATGTAACACAGCAACAAAACATTTTTAAAGCCTGAAAAAGAACTAGACTCTAGATCAAAATATAAATTACTAATAATATTCCGCACTATTATACAATTTTTTTGGCGTTCACTTAGTGCGCAATTATTTTTTATACGAGATTCTATTCTATTTTTAAAAAGTTTAAGTAATTAATAAACCGGGAGTGATCTCCCCTAAACTTTCTCGAATATTCTAATACTAGCCATCGGTACCCGTTTCACGTGAATTATAGGCCTATATATTTTAAAATGTACTTGTTTGAGAAAAATAATTTATGAAAAAGTTATTGGTCAAAACGCAATGTGCTTTACTACACGCTGAACGATATTAGTGACAAAGCAAAAATAATAACTAATTAGCTAAAAATCCGACACATTTAACATAACACAGGCACACACCGATTAAGCGACTTAAAAATCTGGTTATTCAATTGTCATTAGTCATTACGCTGTTTTTAAGTAATTTGTATTAGTTTGACCGATGAAATTATATGTTTCATAGTGTACGTCTTGATGAGTAGATCTATAGATCTAGATCTAAATCAAATTTGAATGAAGTAGTTCCTTTCTTTATCGTCTAAAATCGGAAGATTCACACACAAAAAAAAAAACAATAAAAAATTAAGTTTGACTTGGTGAATCTCGATCGCGCACCACCTGCGTGGTATTAAGTACACTTTCATCTCAGCTATTTATGCACCTTAGGAAATACGCAGAATTAAAGGCGTATCTAAAAAAACTTAACTTACGTGAATATACCTATTCTTTCAAATAATTTTTGTAACCCAAATTAGCCAGTTCCATACAAACAAACAAAGATTTCTGTAAAACAATTAAAAGTAAAAATGGATTAAAATTATTGTCTATATCACAAATTGCCATCTCCTGGAATTTTAGATTAGAATATTTGAGAAAATTTAGGGGAGATCACTCCCGGTTTATTTTAGTAATAAAAACACTGGACATATGTTTTCTCCAAAAAAGCACACCTTTTTACTTTCTCGGATATACGAAGTGTAGAGAAAGTATTGTAATCGTGCAAAAAAAAAATCGAGATTTTTACAAATCTCGACGTTATACACCTCACTGATACGGGAAAACATAATTTTGCAATCTTGTCCGTATGTCTGTGTGTGTGTCTGTCTGTCTGTGTGTCCGTGTGTAAACACGATATATTGAGTACCGTTAGAGCTAGGTTGATGAAATTTCATATATAGGTATTTTATCAAAATCGTAGATCCTGATCAACTTTTGAGCGATTTCCGATAACCGGAAGTGGTACTTTTTCTACTTTGAATTTTTCAAAAGCCTATAACGTAAGTACAATTTCAGATAGATAAATGAAATTTCACATGTAAGTAAAAAATCAAATTCACTACCTCCTTTCAAATTTTGAGTAATTTCCGTTGACCGGAAGTATTAGTTTACGCTATTTCCGATTTCTCGAAAAACGCACATAAATTTATAAAGTACTAATAATATTGCGCACTATTATGCAAATTTTTTTGGCGTTCGCTTGGTACGCAATTCTTTTTTCTACTAGATTTTATTCTATTTTTAAAAGTTTAAGTAAATAAAAATCATGTCTATATTCCGAGTTGCCATACATATTAATATTATTTTTATATGTCGCTTGAACTTGTTGAACTTACATTTAAACTTTAACGCTCAGAAACGAAGCTTTATTCTTAAAAACAGTTTAACAAAAAATATTGATAACTTTATTTTTTTATTCAGCAGAGGTTTAAAACAGTCAGCTCATACAAACAACTTCCAGCCAATCAACGATAAAGATGGCTGGGTTTACTCAGCCTTCTATGACGAAATAGGACCAAATTTGACAGTGATTAGAGTAATCGGAGTGGCTTTACTCAAACAAAATATAGTCCACTGTCATCTTAGTTCAGATGGACACAAAACAATTGATATAGGCAATTTTACAATTTTACCAGATAATCATAGCAAAACGTAAGAACTTTTAATCGACTCTAAAGAAAAATATTTACTACAATTTTAAAATATTATTATATTATACCTTCTGTCTTCATTATGGTAAATGATAAAAAATAGAACTGCTCGCAAGTTACTTTCAATTACTGATAATTCTCTTTGTGTTGCTACTATATGTGCCCAAAAACACTACCATAAACATAACCTTGTCTTTGAATTCAGTTATTGTTACATATATTATTTTTGCTACTTTATTTTAAGTCTAATTTAATACCCAGCGCAACGCATGTTTAGTTAACATTTTTAACAAGCCAAAAATTGATCGCTTTTTAATTTTTGCATAACTAACTAAATCGGATATGAAGACTTCGAAAATATGCTGTCTGAATTATCTACAAACAATTGTGTAAATAACATATCATTTAATATAGTTTAATTATAATATAAATGGTCAACTGTATAATCAGAACTGAGCCTGATACGGCGTGTACGGGTCGGTAAAGCTCATAGCTGCTAACGCGAAAGTCACGAATTCTAACCGCCGGGTAATAAGGTTTGATAGCGGAGACAGCAAGCCATCTAGGAGAAATGCTCTGTATTACATAGATTTTAGAATATTTAAACAATTGTGTTTCTAGCAACATAATATGATCTTGTTCTACAGTACTTTTATAACAATTGGTGGATCAATTTAAAATTAATTTGTGTTACAGGTATACAGCGATGATGATTGAGTGTGTTGTACACAAAAATTTTAAGCCAACGGCCATATCTATCACATTTGATGATAACGTCACTTCGAGGAATCTTGTAGAGATTACGTACCCTAAACAGAAAGAGAGAAACTTTACAGTGTGTTTCGCCGTTTTCTTCAGATACAATAGCATCACCAGGATCATCCAGGCTATTGAGATTAACAGAATCCTTGGAGCCCAACATTTCTTTATCTACAACTACAGCATCTCTCATGAAGTGGACGTAATGCTGCGTCACTATCAGGATGAAGGTATCCTCACTGTCCTGCAGTGGCCGTTACCTTTACCTATTATCTCAGAGATTTGGTACTACGGTCAGATGAGCGCGGTCAACGACTGTGTGTACCGCAACAGATTCGTTTCACAGTACGTGGTCATACAAGATACTGACGAATTCATCATACCAAACCATCACATGACCTGGTCAGACCTGATCGAGGCAGCTGAACTTGAATATCAAAGTCAACACAAGGCCAATGCAACAACTTTGGGGTCTTTTACTTTCGAATCTGCTTATTTTCAGAGTTTGTCAAACTCCACCTTGTGGGAGGAGATCAAGAAAAATTTCTCTATCACAGCAGAAGAGGAAACATTCTTTAAAAGCCATTTAATTTTTCCATTTTACCAGGTTGAAAGACAATATAATGTTTACAAGTTTAAGTTGAGAACGAAAACCATTGTAAGGCCAGAACGCATTATTGTAAGCGGAATCCACTACACACACACACACAGGGACAGAGTTACCCACACTGTGGTAAGCAACCATTTGGCCATTGTTCATCATCACAGGAATATAAAACCTTGCAACATCACAGATACGTCAGCACTTAGATTTAAACAACTCACATACCCGTTGCTGGTAACTAAATTCAAGAAATCATCTCACAAATTTAAGCAAAATGACCAGTCATAGTGAATAGAAAATCACCCATGTAACATCAATTACATTTAGTGAACTCAAAAATAGACACGATATTAAAAATAATATTTTAAAAAACAAATTGCAAACTTTATGAGGCTGACTTTAACGTATACAATATGTATCGCTGATATTTCGTACATTAACAGCATCATAACTATTATTTTTTTTTTAGAAGATTGCCAACCAACTGGGACCACGTACATTTTCAAAAATAAAGATTACTATAAAGATGATTTATAACTTTGAAAACCATATAATTTGCCCCTTGAGCTTTTGCTATATTTTCAAAAAGTTCGCCATTTCAACTGTAAAAAAAACAATCAGACCAGTTATTTTAAAATGATAAACACTTTTTATCGGTATTTAATATGCACAATATCTAGTGTAATTTATTTTTAATACTGATTTTGTAATTAATTTCGACAATTAAAATTTGTACTTTTTTAAGAGTAAAAAAAAATGACAAAAGTATTGAAATTTTCAATAAACTAGATTGTATGGCAAATAAATCTTGAAGTGTTTTTCTGTTATAATTATCTTATATAGTTTTGTTGTACTTCACTTTCACTTTATTTAAGAACCTCTATGCATCAACTAAATTCCGAGCCAAGCTGATGTTGAAAGATTTTCTTTAACATACAACACATTGTCTCGAACATATTCGTTTTCATTTGTTTTTTTTTAAAATACAAATAACATTATTTTTATTGACCCACAATGTATACTATTTTTATTTCCTTTTTTGCATTTAGAAACCAATTCCTGTACACATATAACTGGTTATAACATAATATGTGGTCTGTCATTTTCCTTGAACAATATGTTAGAAATAACACGACTAGCAACAAGGAGGTAATTAAAAAGTTATGTTTCTTTCAAACGATATCTTTCAGTTCAAAATCTTTTAGTTAACTGCTGTGTATATTTACTGAATCATTCAACAGAGAAATAAACATCACTCCGTCTGAAGTGTTTAGAGTCGTTATAAAAGGAGAAACAAGTAGGCCTACCAAAGAGGAATAGTATCATATTACAAAAACCGTTTCTACTGTAGCAGCTCACCTCTGACATCTATCAAACGCTACACAATCATGCAGCACTTAAACGTTTGGCATATCGCATGTTTTATACCCCCCACTATGGCGCCTATACTTAACGACATTACTAAACGACGTACAACTTATGACACAGAACAGACTGCTAATGCTTTTTTCAATTTCTTTAAATGCTCACTTTAATATATGGTTCAGACACATATATTTATTACATGTCTCTGTTTACAGATTTCAGTAATTAGAGCGGATGGGGGTGAAATTTTTTTCCTAAGGGTGAAGTGGGTCCAACATGTTTGGGAAACACTGCTATAATCAGATGACCTGTTTAACAGTTTAGAAGCCGCTCCTAAATGCCCTATATGTTTACTTATATCTTTCAGTTTGCGGACAAGCTGGGGGTACTATAGTCGTTCACTAAATTGAATCAGGCACGTCTGCAGGCGCCCCTATTTGGCGCCCTGGACCTTCCGTGAGTAATATGGTGCATACGTTCATTTTAAACAGTGCGATAGACTATGGATAAGAAAGGTTACTATAGTACCTAAATACATCGAATCCAGAGCGTCGTCCGACACTCCCACATGGTGCTATTTGGCGCCCCGAGCCTTTCCATGAGCGCTATGGATATTGAACAGCAATTTTGAATTCACTCTGGCGAATTTCTCTTTATGGTCTTACGTTTTTTTACTAGTTAAATTTTGTAATACTACCTTGTTATAATAACAAGAAAACCGTATTGAATATTGAAAATGTATTCGCTTTATTCTATGCGTATTCGTATGCGAATGCGTATGCGTGTAAGTAAAGTAAAAAGTAAAGTTTCCCTTTCAAACCTGACGGTCTATGGGGCAAGTGAAGTAGAGTTCACTTGTTTCTGTGACCTCGGCATATGAAGAGATAGTGTGGTCAGCACTATGCCCAGCCGCCTTTACTCTCCCTAACGTGAGTTAGGTACCCATCAGAGTTGGGTGGACTCAGGGACGGTCTACTGACTTGAACCCGGATTCGAACTCGAGACTTACGGGTTAGCAGTCCAGCTCTCTACCGCTAGACCACTCCGTCCCACGCGTATGCGTGTGCGTATGTGTATATGTTGGAGGGTGAGGGGGAGGGGGTAAGCGGTTGAGTGACTGACACCTTCAGAAAACGTACAGGTTGATGGCCGACCTTGTGACCACTAAGTAAACACATTTTTGTTTACTAAATTATTTACTAAGAATGGTCAACGTTGAGTAGTCCTAAATATATTTTCATTAATATATATATATATATATATATATATATATATATATATATATATATATATATATATATATATATATATATATATATATATAGATATATAGATATATATACATTACCAATGCAAAAAACTGCTTAAATTTTGGTTCTAACATTATGGCAAAATCTTCCGTCACACTTCCTAAAACTGTCCTCTGCCAGAGTGTGACATCATTTACGGTTAAACCCTAGCAAAAATACTCAAGTGAGAGATGAAGGAAACAGAAATAGAGGCCAAGATCCCAAGGAAGATTTACGACTTATTAATATGATAAATGCAAATATCAAAAACGTTTTGCAAATATTAACATTTCAAATATTAATCAACAAATTCTATTCAACGAGTACAATGATTTATACAGTTATAACCCCCTCCCCCCTCTAAGAGCTGACCACATCTTCCCTTCATATCCCGAAGCAGTGGCGTAGCGAGGTCGGGTGTTACCCGGCGCGGCACTTAATGGTGGCACCCCCCCAGAGGCGCCCGGGGACAAACTTGCAATTTTCGATTTGCACCCCTCCTCCTCCAACCTTGTTGGGATTTGTCAAATTTACTCTTAAAAGACTTTTTAACACTCGAATTAATCACTTAATTAAGTGGAATTGTCATTTTTCTCTATATATTATGCTATGTTTTGCCTTGGTGTCACCCCCCTAAATGGTGTCACCCGGTGCGGTCCGCCGTCCGCCCCCACCCCCATCTCGCTACGCCACTGTCCCGAAGTAAATAACGTATGAACCATATGAACTCAAACTGAGTCTACAGCGTGTGAGACACTCTTTTTTTAAAAGTCCTTTTCCGAACTTGAAACTGGTCGTCTAGTCGGGTTCAAAAATTACATTTCTAGACACTTCACTCAATAACAACCTTTTAAATTCCAACGTTAATAAATGATTTTCAAAACTATTTAGTCTCAAAGGCTGAAACGCAGTTTCTAAACAAAGTTTACTGAAATCTTAAATCTTTAAGCACGCTATTAATGCTATATATTTTTAAACTGCACCAATGTATGCAAGTCCGTATTTTCATTTGCGTCTTTTGCCTGCGAGCATGGCTGATTTTCAAAACGTTTTTGAATTGTATCTAAATGTTCCTTTTGAATATAAACCCAGTGTCATAGTTCAAAAATGCTTATCGTCTACATACCACACCACCTCTGTTGCTTTATATTTCTTTTTTTTTTCTTTTTGCGCGGTATCTACTAAGCCACATTTCTGATTTTCCCACGTTGCTTCAATTGCGTAAAATATACTTGTTAAATATATCTCACTGTGCTAGTTTGCTCTGAAGATTATATTTTATTTACCTGTACCAGAAACCCTTTAATATTAAAAAAGTGGCAGAGCACATTTCCTTAATTTTGTATCATACTTATCTTATTTTGCCTCTGCAATCAATTGTAGTATTAAATACATTTAAAAGAAAAGCGACAATAAAGTATATTTTTAAAAAATTAATTATACATTCACTTGATTGTGGAATCTTGAAATTACAAAAAAACTCTATATAATACGTTTAAGTTTACGTGTGTGTGTACGTGTGCGTGTACGTGTGCGTGTACGTGTGCGTGTACGTGTGCGTGTACGTGTGCGTGTACGTGTGCGTGTACGTGTGCGTGTACGTGTGCGTGTACGTGTGCGTGTACGTGTGCGTGTACGTCTGCGTGTACGTGTGCGTGCACGTGTGCGTTTACGTGTGCGTGTACGTGTGCGTGTACGTGTGCGTGTACGTGTGCGTGTTCGTGTGCGTGTACGTGTGCGTGTACGTGTGCATGTACGTAAACGTACACCCGAACATTTTCATGGAAATAGTCATAGTCATGGACGTGAAAGTGAACATGAACGTGAACGTGATCGTGAACGTAAACGTGAAGGAGAACGTAAACGTAAACGTAAACGTGAACATGAACGTGAACGTGAACGTGAACGTGAACGTGAAAGTGAACGTGAACGTGAACGTGAACGTGAAGGGAATGGGAAAGGGAAAGGGAAAGGGAAAGGGAAAGGGAAAGGGAAAGGGAAAGGGAAAGGGAAAGGGAAAGGGAAAGGGAAAGGGAAAGGGAAGATGAAGATGAAGATGAAGATGAAGATGAAGATGAAGATGAAGATGAAGATGAAGATGAAGATGAAGATGAAGATGAAGATGAAGATGAAGATGAAGATGAAGATGAAGCTGAAGCTGAAGATGAAGCTGAAGATGAAGATGAAGATGAAGATGAAGATGAAGATGAAGATGAAGATGAAGATGAAGATGAAGATGAAGATGAAGATGAAGATGAAGATGAAGATGAAGATGAAGATGAAGATGAAGATGAAGATGAAGATGAAGATGAAGATGAAGATGAAGATGAAGATGAAGATGAAGATGAAGATGAAGATGAAGATGAAGATGAAGATGAAGATGAAGATGAAGATGAAGATGAAGATGAAGATGAAGATGAAGATGAAGATGAAGATGAAGATGAAGATGAAGATGAAGATGAAGATGAAGATGAAGATGAAGATGAAGATGAAGATGAAGATGAAGATGAAGATGAAGATGAAGATGAAGATGAAGATGAAGATGAAGATGAAGATGAAGATGAAGATGAAGATGAAGATGAAGATGAAGATGAAGATGAAGATGAAGATGAAGATGAAGATGAAGATGAAGATGAAGATGAAGATGAAGATGAAGATGAAGATGAAGATGAAAATGAAGATGAAGATGAAGATGAAGATGAAGATGAAGATGAACATGAGTCATTTTATTTATTTCATTGCAATATATAACCATTCTGAGACAACAAAACAGATTCATTTCGGGCCAGAAATAATCATGTTTTTATAAATATGTATTCATGTTTTCCAAAACTTTTGAAAAGTATATAAACGCGTAATCCTGATATGTGCAAAAGTTTCTCGCGTTATATTTATTTTTATGATTTTTTTGTATTTATATTACAAATTATGAAAACCTTTTTTTACTATACATCTTATTTGAATAATAATTAAGAAAATCAATTGCTTTTTACTTTACATAGTACACAAATACTTAATGAGCTTTATAAACACCCCTATTTTTAGGAAGGGCAATAAGTCATGGATGTATTGTTAACGTCAATCTACATTTCAAATTATAGCTCTTGTAGTTTTTTTATTTCAAAATATTTTTCTACGCAACAGTGTGTTGTAGTAACTGTAGACCAATCACTGCAATAGTAGACCTGTTTGCATTTTACAAAACCACTATCAAGATGCATGAAAAACTTAATTTATGAAAAAAATTCATTGTTATTTTGGTAGAAACTGGGGCCCCCTAAACGTCCTCGCCCCACCCCACCACCATCCTCCCCGCATCGCGGGGTCTGGAGGCATGGTCGTTCCGTCCCTGGATTTTACACATTTTTTTTTAAACCTTCGCAACACTAGCCAAAGCGCATTGTAGTCAATATGGTGTTTTTTATTATCACCATTGGTTGTACGCAAATTACCGTAATGTACTTTAACTAGAATACTACTATTGCATACAAATAAATAATAAGTATTTTTTAAAATCAATTATATATGTATTATACAGAAGAATTTAGACTTGGGAAAAGAGTGACCCTGACGATAGAACGCTTGACTTTTAACACTAAAGTTTCGAGTTAGATCCGAATTTAAAGCAGTAGATCTTCCGCGAGCCTGTCCAGCTCCGATGGGTAGCCAACTCACGTAATGGAAAGTATATGTGGCTATTAAACTGCTTAACACACCTTAAAATGCCGAGGTCTGAGGTTTAGCAACCATGAGCTTTTACTGGCTATAAAAAATGATGTTTTAATCAAATATGTTACCAAATTTGGACATGCAACAATCTAACGAATCAAACTTTTTAATTTCGATCTAACACATGTAGTGCCGCCTAAACCCACTAAAAGGATTTTTTTTTTTTTTATTTAAAAAAAAACGAATACCTTTATGAATGCAGAACGTGGTTTTTCAAAAGAAGTTTTTTTCAATAATAAAAATAGCTCGAGACAAGCTTGGTTGCACGCAGTAAACAGGCATGAATGTCCCATTCAACTATCTTGTGTCAGTTGCTGAAATGGTGCGTAACTGTTTCTTGTTGGAAGATATTATGTTGGACGTGGGAGCAGTGTGATTGTGTAAAGAGCCTTATTCTTTTTAAGACTACTTAAGTTGGCCACTTAAATTTGAACAGCAGGTGCTGTCAGGCTGTTTTAAAATGAACCTCTAAAATAAAAGAGAACCGATGTGTGAATTTAAAAAGTTATTTGTGTCAGCAGTGGGGTTGGGTGTCTAAACTTTTTTTTTTCATTTTTGCACATTTAAAATGAGAGTACTAATTTTAAATTACACATAAGTAGGTCAATTAAATGTCAATTTATGTTTTTCACGTGGACTACGATAATATAACAATATAACAGCTACTCCACAAGAATGGGGGTGCGGGAAGGGGGGGACGACTTAGCGAGTATTATTGAAAATCTCAGATTTAATATAAAATTAGCTATCGTAGTATGCCAGTCTAAATGGTGAAAGAGATATCGATAGATAAAGATATACTTATAGATATTGATATAGATGTAGATGTAGATGTAGATGTAGATGTAGACGTAGACGTAGACGTAGACGTAGACGTAGACGTAGACGTAGACGTAGACGTAGACGTAGACGTAGACGTAGACGTAGACGTAGACGTAGACGTAGACATACATACATACATACATACATACATACATACATACATACATACATACATACATACATACATACATACATACATACATACATACATACATACATACATACATACATACATACATACATACATACATACATACATACATACATACATACATACATACATACATACATACATACATACATACATACATACATACATACATACATACATACATACATACATACATACATACATACATACATACATACATACATACATACATACATACATACATACATACATACATACATACATACATACATACATACATACATACATACATACATACATACATACATACATACATACATACATACATACATACATACATACATACATACATACATACATACATACATACGGTGACAGGACAAATGATCTCAGGACAAATGATCTCAGACAAAATATCTCAGACAAAATATCTCACGGACAAATGATCTCAAGACAAATGATCTCAGGACAAATGATCTCAAGGACAAATGATCTCACGGACAAAAGATACCAGGACAAAATATATCAAGACAAATGATACCACTGACAATTGATCTCAGACAAAATATCTCAGACAAAATTTCTCACACCTAAATTTTAATAGTGTATTGGGTGATTTTAATTTATCTGATTTTTTTTTGTTGACTGTCTTATGGTTTTGTTTACTATGTTTAATATTGTTTATAGGCCTATATAATAATTGTAAGAAATGTTTGCCGTATAAAATAGTCATATTGCACTAAACATTTTAAGGTTTGTATTTGTAATATAGTATTCCAAGATTAAAGATATAATTTCTAATTTCGAAAGATAGCGTAGGTGGGCTTGTCAAACATGAGACAATCCTACCACGTCAGGTGGACGAAACTAGATCAAAGAGAAGGAAATAACAATAAAGACACACCTTCGTATTAAGGTGGCCGCCCGCTTTGATGGCAGAGACATGCCTTAAAGGAATGACATCCGCCCTCCATGGACAATGCGACTAGCATATAAATTCCATTGTTATGCGTCGGTCACACCTTAGTGATCAGGTGACTAATGCTTATTTAATTTAAACAATCAGCGGTCATCGCGGAGCTAAGTATGTCGTAGTGTGCATCAAACAAAGCAGTATTAATGGTGATTGCTTTGCTATGGTCTCTTTCGTTACCTCGCAGAAAGGTATTAGGACATTAGTTTCTGGTGAATTTATGTTTGCCATAAGCAGGCAAAGAGATTTGGCAATGTGAAATTAGGACATGTCGAGCAAGAGTTCACTCAATAGATGATCACATAGTATTGGAGAGGTAAGATCATAACGATGTACCTACCAGAAACGAAACTTACACGTTATGTTTGTGTTGATGATGTAATAAAAACAATAGTTTAACGTTACGAACCTTCAGACCCATTCACATTTTTTTGAAAAATATTTCGCGTGATATGAACATTAATGTTGTATAGCTACCGTCACTTTTACCGTTACTTTATTTGTTTTATACATTATCATTTATTATACCTTTCAGGATAAAACAGTAAGTTTGTTTGAATTTTTACTTTTTCAAATCAAATGCTACTACAATTGCTTAATACACCTTTTGATGGTTTGTTAGGTTTCACTAATTCATTTTATTCACAATTATTATACGTAAACAAAGTAAACAAAACCATATTAACGGTCAATAAAAAAAGTTCAACTAAAATCATCGTAAATACTATTAAAATTTCGCTGTGAGATATTTTGTCTGAGATATTTTGTCTGAGATCATTTGTCCATGATATCATTTGTCTTGATATATTTTGTCCTGGTATCTTTTGTCCGTGAGATCATTTGTCCTTGAGATCATTTGTCCTGAGATCATTTGTCCTGAGATCATTTGTCAGTGAGATATTTTGTCTGAGATATTTTGTCTGAGATCATTTGTCCTGAGATCATTTGTCATGGAACCATACATACATACATACATACATAACATACATACATACATACATACATACATACATACATACATACATACATACATACATACATACATACATACATACATACATACATACATACATACATACATACATACATACATACATACATACATACATACATACATACATACATACATACATACATACATACATACATACATACATACATACATACATACATACATACATACATACATACATACATACATACATACATACATACATACACTACATACACACATACATACATACATACATACATACATACCTACATACATACATACATACATACATACATACAGACATACATACATACATACATACATGCATGCATACATACATGCATACATACATACATACATACATACATTCATACATACATACATACATACATACATACATACATACATACATACATACATACATACATACATACATACATACATACATACATACATACATACATACATACATACATACATACATACATACATACATACATACATACATACATACATACATACATACATACATACATACATACATACATACATACATACATACATACATACATACATACATACATACATACATACATACATACATACATACATACATACATACATACATACATACATACATACATACATACATACATACATACATACATACATACATACATACATACATACATACATACATACATACATACATACATACATACATACATACATACATACATACATACATACATACCTACATACATACATACATACATACATACATACATACATACATACATACATACATACATACATACATACATACCATACATACATACATACATACATACATACATACATACATACATACCATACATACATACATACATACATACATACATACATACATACATACATACATACATACATACATACATACATACATACATACATACATACATACATACATACATACATACATACATACATACATACATACATACATACATACATACATACATACATACATACATACATACATACATACATACATACATACATACATACATACATACATACATACATACATACATACATACATACATACATACATACATACATACATACATACATACATACATACATACATACATACATACATACATACATACATACATACATACATACATACATACATACATACATACATACATACATACATACATACATACATACATACATACATACATACATACATACATACATACATACATACATACATACATACATACATACATACATACATACTTAGCATACATACATACATACATTACATACAATACATACAATACATACATACATACATACATACCTACATACATACATACATATACATACATACATACATACATACATACATACATACATACATACATACATACATACATACATACATACATACATACATACATACATACATACAT
>NW_026733953.1:0-24031 GCF_028476545.2 Physella acuta | reverse complement strand
AAGGAAGGTAAAGGCCCGCTACTCTTGTATTCAATAACACCCACCCTGGATAAGCCTTAGAGGTGGACGTACGCTAATCGATAATATCTAAACAGTGAATCGATAGTACGCGAGGGTTGTTTTTTTTTTAATACGGTTGAGGGAATATTTTTTTATTATAAATTAGTGTGTGTTGGAGATAGGAGGGGGGGGGGGGGGGGGGCGGGATAATACAACGGTGTAAAGACACACATTGAAGAACTCTCGATCTCACTACTTCCCTCCTCTGATTCATGCTATATATAAATAGTTTAATGCTGTCCCTAAGGAAATCATTCACTCGCCCCTTCCCCCACCCACTCCTATGCTACGGCACCGGCTTATCAGGAAAGTTGAACACGTAGGTATGATAAACGTTAATCCGGTGTTGGGTTGTAATCTGTGTCAGTGGTTCTCAAAGAGGGGACCCATGGCCCAGATGAAAACACCAATAAAAAGCATTCTCCAACCAGGTCCTGTTACATCTAAATATAAACGTTAATTTCACAGCAGATAATAGAAGAAAGAGATTAAATTCTTCTAATTATGTAGGCCTACTGGTTTTTCATAAATTTCAATATTACTGTAGACTATTAAACATCGGGGTCGCCTTTATAACAGTATGAGAACCTCTGATCTATATTGGTATTTGACAAGACCACGAAGAAATTTGAAGTGTTTTTATAAAGGGTTGTACAGATCATATTGTGGCATATGGAACAGTTTTCTACAAGCAGGTGCTGGACAGAGTGGTGTTCAAATAGAATGGTTTTTTTCTCCAATAGGGTTATCTTAATAAGAGATTCATAGGGAGTATTGGCCTGTATTGATTGTATAGCTACTGATCAGGTTGTTTTTTTAATATGTGGAATGGTTGGTCTAGATTATAGGACTTTGATGTAGGGAGATAAATATAACTGGGGTGAGTAGATGGGCAGGTAATCGATTTGATGAGATCACATGGGTTGGTAGATTGGGTGGGTAGAGTGGGTGGGTGGGTAGAGTGGGTGGGTTGGTACAGTGGGTGGGTTGGTAGAGTGGGTGGGTTGGTAGAGTGGGTTGGTAGATTGGGTGGGTGGGTTGGTAGAGCGGGTTGGTAGAGTGGGTGGGTTGGTAGAGTGGTGGGTGGGTGGGTTGGTAGAGTAGGTTGGTAGAGTGAGTGGGTGGGTTGGTACAGTGGGTGGGTTGGTAGAGTGGGTGGGTTGGTAGAGTGGGTGGGTTGGTAGAGTGGGTTGGTAGATTGGGTGGGTGGGTTGGTAGAGTGGGTTGGTAGAGTGGGTGGGTTGGTAGAGTGGGTGGGTTGGTAGAGTGGGTTGGTAGATTAGGTGGGTTGGTAGATTGGGTGGGTGGGTTGGTAGAGTGGGTTGGTAGAGTGGGTGGGTTGGTAGAGTGGGTGGGTTGGTAGAGTGGGTGGGTTGGTAGAGTGGTGGGTGGGTTGGTATGTAGAGTAGGTTGGTAGAGTGAGTGGGTGGGTTGGTACAGTGGGTGGGTTGGTAGAGTGGGTGGGTTGGTAGAGTGGGTGGATTGGTAGAGTGGGTGGGTTGGTAGAGTGGGTTGGTAGAGTGGGTGGGTTGGTAGAGTGGGTTGGTAGAGTGGGTGGGTTGGTAGAGTGGGTTGGTAGATTGGGTGGGTGGGTTGGTAGAGTGGGTTGGTAGAGTGGGTGGGTTGGTAGAGTGGGTGGGTTGGTAGAGTGGTGGGTGGGTGGGTTGGTAGAGTAGGTTGGTAGAGTGAGTGGGTGGGTTGGTACAGTGGGTGGGTTGGCAGAGTGGGTTGGTTGAGTGGGTTGGTAGATTGGGTGGGTGGGTTGGTAGATTGGGTGGGTGGGTTGGTAGAGTGGGTTGGTAGATTGGGTGGGTTGGTAGAGTGGGTGGGTTGGTAGAGTGGGTTGGTAGATTGGGTGGGTGGGTTGGTAGAGTGGGTGGGTTGGTAGAGTGGGTGGGTTGGTAGAGTGGGTGGGTTGGTAGATGGGTGGGTGGATTGGTAGAGTGGGTTGGTAGATTGGGTGGGTTGGTAGAGTGGGTGGGTTGGTAGAGTGGGTGGGTTGGTAGAGTGGGTGGGTTGGTAGAGTGGGTTGGTAGAGTGAGTTGGTAGATTGGGTGGGTGGGTTAGTAGAGTGGGTGGGTCGGTAGTGTGGGTTGGTAGAGTGGGTTGGTAGAGTGGGTGGGTCGGTAGAGTGGGTTGGTAGAGTGGGTTGGTAGAGTGGGTTGGTAGAGTGGGTTGGTAGAGTGGGTTGGTAGAGTGGGTTGGTAGAGTGGGTGGGTTGTTAGAGTGGGTTGGGAGAGTGGGTTGGTAGAGTGGGTGGGTATGTAGAGTGGGTTGGTAGAGTTGGTAGAGTGGGTTGTTAGAGTGGGTGGGTTGGTAGAGTGGGTTGGTAGAGTGGGTGGGTTGGTAGAGTGGGTTGGTAGAGTTGGTTGGTAGACTTGGTTGGTAGAGTGGGTTGGTAGAGTGGGTTGGGAGAGTGGGTTGGTAGAGTGGATGGGTTGGGAGAGTGGGTTGGTAGATTGGGTGGGTTGGTAGAGTGGGTTGGTAGAGTGGGTGGGTTGGTAGAGTGGGTTGGTAGAGTGGGTGGGTTGGTAGAGTGGGTTGGTAGAGTGGGTTGGTAGAGTGGGTTGGTAGAGTGGGTTGGTAGAGTGGGTTGGTAGAGTGGGTTGGTAGAGTGGGTTGGTAGAGTGGGTTGGTAGAGTGGGTGGGTCGGTAGAGTGGGTTGGTAGAGTGGGTTGGTAGAGTGGGTTGGTAGAGTGGGTTGGTAGAGTGGGTTGGTAGAGTGGGTTGGTAGAGTGGGTGGGTTGTTAGAGTGGGTTGGGAGAGTGGGTTGGTAGAGTGGGTGGGTATGTAGAGTGGGTTGGTAGAGTTGGTAGAGTGGGTTGTTAGAGTGGGTGGGTTGGTAGAGTGGGTTGGTAGAGTGGGTGGGTTGGTAGAGTGGGTTGGTAGAGTTGGTTGGTAGACTTGGTTGGTAGAGTGGGTTGGTAGAGTGGGTTGGGAGAGTGGGTTGGTAGAGTGGATGGGTTGGGAGAGTGGGTTGGTAGATTGGGTGGGTTGGTAGAGTGGGTTGGTAGAGTGGGTGGGTTGGTAGAGTGGGTTGGTAGAGTGGGTGGGTTGGTAGAGTGGGTTGGTAGAGTGGGTTGGTAGAGTGGGTTGGTAGAGTGGGTTGGTAGAGTGGGTTGGTAGAGTGGGTTGGTAGAGTGGGTTGTTAGAGTGGGTGGGTTGGTAGAGTAGGTTGGTAGAGTGGGTGGGTTGGTAGAGTGGGTTGGTAGAGTTGGTTGGTAGATTGGGTGGGTTGGTAGAGTGGGTGGGTTGGTAGAGTGGGTTGGTAGATTGGGTGGGTGGGTTGGTAGAGTGGGTGGGTTGGTAGAGTGGGTGGGTTGGTAGAGTGGGTGGGTTGGTACAGTGGGTTGGTAGATGGGTGGGTGGATTGGTAGAGTGGGTTGGTAGATTGGGTGGGTTGGTAGAGTGGGTGGGTTGGTAGAGTGGGTGGGTTGGTAGAGTGGGTGGGTTGGTAGAGTGGGTTGGTAGAGTGGGTTGGTAGATTGGGTGGGTCGGTAGAGTGGGTTGGTAGAGTGGGTTGGTAGAGTGGGTTGGTAGAGTGGGTTGGTAGAGTGGGTTGGTAGAGTGGGTTGGTAGAGTGGGTGGGTTGTTAGAGTGGGTTGGGAGAGTGGGTTGGTAGAGTGGGTGGGTATGTAGAGTGGGTTGGTAGAGTGGGTGGGTTGGTAGAGTGGGTTGGTAGAGTTGGTTGGTAGAGTTGGTTGGTAGAGTGGGTTGGTAGAGTGGGTTGGGAGAGTGGGTTGGTAGAGTGGATGGGTTGGGAGAGTGGGTTGGTAGATTGGGTGGGTTGGTAGAGTGGGTTGGTAGAGTGGGTGGGTTGGTAGAGTGGGTGGGTTGGTACAGTGGGTTGGCAGATGGGTGGGTGGATTGGTAGAGTGGGTTGGTAGATTGGGTGGGTTGGTAGAGTGGGTGGGTTGGTAGAGTGGGTGGGTTGGTAGAGTGGGTGGGTTGGTAGAGTGGGTTGGTAGAGTGGGTTGGTAGATTGGGTGGGTCGGTAGAGTGGGTTGGTAGAGTGGGTTGGTAGAGTGGGTTGGTAGAGTGGGTTGGTAGAGTGGGTTGGTAGAGTGGGTTGGTAGAGTGGGTTGGTAGAGTGGGTGGGTTGGTAGAGTGGGTGGGTTGGTACAGTGGGTTGGTAGATGGGTGGGTGGATTGGTAGAGTGGGTTGGTAGATTGGGTGGGTTGGTAGAGTGGGTGGGTTGGTAGAGTGGGTGGGTTGGTAGAGTGGGTGGGTTGGTAGAGTGGGTTGGTAGAGTGGGTTGGTAGATTGGGTGGGTCGGTAGAGTGGGTTGGTAGAGTGGGTTGGTAGAGTGGGTTGGTAGAGTGGGTTGGTAGAGTGGGTTGGTAGAGTGGGTTGGTAGAGTGGGTGGGTTGTTAGAGTGGGTTGGGAGAGTGGGTTGGTAGAGTGGGTGGGTATGTAGAGTGGGTTGGTAGAGTGGGTGGGTTGGTAGAGTGGGTTGGTAGAGTTGGTTGGTAGAGTTGGTTGGTAGAGTGGGTTGGTAGAGTGGGTTGGGAGAGTGGGTTGGTAGAGTGGATGGGTTGGGAGAGTGGGTTGGTAGATTGGGTGGGTTGGTAGAGTGGGTTGGTAGAGTGGGTGGGTTGGTAGAGTGGGTTGGTAGAGTGGGTGGGTTGGTAGAGTGGGTTGGTAGAGTGGGTTGGTAGAGTGGGTTGGTAGAGTGGGTTGGTAGAGTGGGTTGGTAGAGTGGGTGGGTTGGTAGAGTGGGTTGGTAGAGTGGGTGGGTTGGTACAGTGGGTGGGATGGCAAAAAAGTTCCAGTAAAATCCAAATATCCCAAAAAAAACGTCGTGTAATGTTTGAACTTATGATCATCAACACTCCATAAACGCGTACAAATTGTGTATGAACTTCAGAGCGATAGTTCAGAGCTGTTGTATTCGAGTATGTCAACAAATGTTAAACATTTTACAAATACAAACACGGCAATCTGTATCTGTTGACCAATGCAACACCAACTCCGACGTACCAACACGAAACCTTCAGATAACGCACTCTAAAGAAGTAATTTCCACCAGTATTATGCTAAATATAACTATTAAAAAAAACTATTTGGCATAATATCCATATTTACTGTTGTACCTTTACCCAACAGTAGAATCTAAATATAGCCTACAGTCATTCTGCAGTGAATGTAGCATTTGAAAAGATAAGCATCAAAATGTGGTGTTACCTCACAAATTCTTGGCGTGATTCCAAACTCGTCCTAAAAAGAGAGAAAAATTAAAACACTGAATGAAATTTTTTAACAGATTAATTTTTAATCCTTTAAAAAAATAGTATAAATAACAAAAAAAATGACAATTGTTAAACCATACTTTTTTTTTTTAACTCGCTCTATATTGATAAGTGAAAATCCGACTAAAGCCCCTTTGTCCTTCTTAAAAAAACTACTAAACGTCCGTGCTATCCAGCATCGCACACAACGAAAACAATGGCCAGTCCATTTGGGTTAAAAATAGAAAAACATACTCTCCAAGATCAATGCTCGATTCCTTGATCGGAAAAATAGCACGCGTTTAGTAAACACGGAGAGGGGGGAGGGGGGCTGAGATTTTTAGATCTATAACTTCCATTGTGAGAATAACAGTTTAACGCACTTGCATTGTGAGAATAAATTAAAGGGACTTGGAAAAATACGTATGGTTTCGTTAAAACCCATAATTAATTTACGATTTTAAACCGAAATTGTTATATTTTTAGGTTGTTGAAATTTTAGCAAAACAGGTTAACACAAAAAAATTAGGGAGATATGTCAATTTTTCTATGGGAAAACCGGAAACATTTCTAAGGGAAAATGCCATTATCAGTAATAGGAAAATGTCAACTTTACTATGAAGACAATGTCAACATTACTATGGCTAAACTTTCGACATTAATATAGGGGAAGTATCAACATTACAGTGGGGAAAATGTCAACATTACTATTTAAAAAATGATCACAATGCTGTTTATTCACACTCAAGTGATACACAACCCCACTGGAAGTCTGGTGTCTGAGGTTATGAGATTTTTTACCCCCACGTGATAAAAACAGTGCATCGCCCAGGGGGTGGGTGTAAACAAAGTTGCGGGGTAATTGAGAAAACTTGTTTCTTGCAGTCGCAGGCGGGGGCGCCCCCTAAACTCGGGGACCCGCGGTTTCCACAGGCAAACATGTTTGGGAAGAGGCGGTGATGGGGTTTTTTTTTTCTGTTGGTTCGAGAGTATTGATTACAGGACTTTAAGAGATTTGGTCCTGCGGCTATTTTTTCTTATTCACTAGAAGTTACTAGAATCTTCATCGGGATAATTTACTTAAATAAACAAAATACCCGAAATAAAATACAACACAAATAAGGATTCTTTTTTTTTTTTAAATATAGATAAAGGTGGGTTTTTTTCAACAAAATAAATAAATAAATAAAGTTTTTTTTTCGGGTATGTTTTTTGTATTTAGACTTGTTTCAGGTTTGTAGACTCGTAGATTCCCCCCCCCCCCCCCCCCACCCCATATAAGTCAGGTGCAGTTGACTTAAGTGATAGCACTAGCTTGGTAGCACAAACGCAAATGGTGGCATCTGACTTACGCGGTAGTCTTATTTTTATGTAGTAGCACAAAGCTATGTAGTAGCCCGTGACTTTGGTGGTAGCACTTGTTCGGTAGCACATACTTTTATGATAGCTATGTAGTAGCACTAAGCAATGTGGTAGCCTTTTACTTTGGTTGTAGTATTAACTTATAAATTAGCATTAAGCTAAGTGGTAGACTTTGACTTATCTTTCACGTTGGTTGTAGTATTAACTTATATGGTAGCACTACGTTATATGGTAGCCTCAGACTTACGTGGTAGCCCATCATGGTGTATGTCTTCCCAGTCCCCGTCTGCCCATATGCGAACATACAGGCGTTGTAGCCCTCTAGCGCCGCCTGGAGAACTTCGGTACCCATGTCTTGGTAGATCTGTGGATATGTAGGACATTTGGGTTAGTTGGGTAGGACATTTGGGTTAGGTGGGTAGGACATTTGGGTTAGGTGGGTAGGACAGACGGGTTAGGTGGGTAGGACAGACGGGTTAGGTGGGTAGGACAGACGGGTTAGGTGAAGGGCAGGATTGGGGGTGTGGGATGGGATTGGGGGTGTGGGACAAGATTGGGGGTGTGGGATAGGATTAGGGGTGTAGGACATTTGGGTTAGGTGAAGGGCAGGATTTGGGGTGTTGGATAGGATTGGGGGTGTAGGATAGGATTGGGGGTGTGGGACAAGATTAGGGGTGTGGGATAGGATTGGGGGTGTAGGATAGGATTGGGGGTGTGGGACAAGATTGGGGGTGTGGGACAAGATTGGGGGTGTAGGATAGGATTAGGGGTGTGGGATAGGATTAGGGGGTGTAGGATTGGGGGTAGGATAGGATTGGGGTGGGATAGGATTGAGGGTGTAGGATAGGATTGGGGTGTAGGATAGGATTGGGGGTAGAATAGGGTTGGGGTGGGATAGGATTGAGGGTGTAGGATAGGATTGGGGTGTAGGATAGGATTGGGGTGTAGGATAGGATTGGGGGTGTGTGATAAGATTGGGGGTGTGGGACAAGATTGGGGGTGTAGGATAGAATAGGGTTGAAGGATAAAATTGGGGTTGTGTTACGGGATTGGGGTGTAGGATAAGAT
The DNA here is from genome assembly GCF_028476545.2 of Physella acuta. Lineage (NCBI taxonomy): Eukaryota > Metazoa > Mollusca > Gastropoda > Physidae > Physella > Physella acuta. The sequence continues at coordinate 16,312 of NW_026733953.1, read as the reverse complement.
TGGAGGTGTATGACAGCATTTGTGAGGTGCAGGGCATGAAGTGGTGTGGGTTCAGCAATAAGGATGTGTAAGAAAATATAAATATGGGAACATCTAAATATAAAATGTATCGAACATACGCTGCAGCATACACGAATATCAAATGAATGAGCAATCAATTCCGTTCACTCAGACATTTTATTTTAAATGTTGGGGTTTCTTCTCTTTTTTTCCCCGCGTAGCCATAGCAACAACGGCCTTTAAATCCACGTTTCCCTTATGAGGCACTTAGTTCTATGAAGCACTTAAAATTTCAAAATGGCCGCTAATCATATAGATCGGTTAACACAATTTTTCTATCATTTAGGACTAAGGAGATATGTGTTTTCATAAAGATCTAAAAACCAATTAAATGGAGTTTGAGTCCTGACCTAGACCTAGGAAACATGTTTTATCTTCTTTGAAAAGAACACACACACGCAAATAATTTACACGTCGACTAAATACCGGAAGTTGGGTGAAATAAAACATAAATATCAAATTACCAGAACATTCGCTTACATTTTTTTTAATTTGGTGGATGTAACAATTTCGTTCGTATTTTTTATTTTATTTAATTTTTTGTAAATAAAATTCAAATGGCTTGTATCCGCTCCAAAGTTTAAACTAAACGAGCATAAAAATATAAAAATAACAGGGAGTTTGAAGGTCAACACACGGGGTTTTCATGATGTACATTTTACTTGAATATCAAATGTAATACCAGTCCCTCCCTTCGTTTGGGTTTCAGAAAATTCTTGTGTTTTTTTTTAACTAAAACGAATTATGCATCTAATGTTTAATAATTGATAATAATCGTTGTTTGGTGCTAAGAATAAATTATTGAAAGGAATAGTATGGGGTCATTCATAAATAACATCACGCTTTTTTTTCGTGACAATTTTTACCTCCCCCCCCCCCCCTCCCTCCGTCACACGTCTCGAAAAGCCAGACCCCCCCCCCCCCCCCCACTAAAATGGGTGGTATTTTATTGACGCACGGGATTTTATTTGTGTGGGTGTGTTCTTCGATTTAGTTGTTGAAATAACATGACCGAGAAATCTGGTTGATTCATATCACTTAATTGTTTTTGTTAATTATTTACATCCCGCATGGGAGTAATCGATAATAGTCAAACTGATCATTAATTATATTTCAAATAACGTTGCCAAAAAAAAAAAAAAAAAAAAAAGCACCGCTTCTGGGAACCGTGTCGAAATGAAACAGGATTCCACGACAGGTTCCAGCTAATGACGTCATATCGTCTTCTAGCCGTGATCTCAGCTTACCAATGTCAAGGTCGTACAGGTATATATGTGCTATCATGTCGGTACCGATCGTTATCGATCTGATCGGTTTACAAAAGTTACATATTAAATGTGTGTTACATACAAGTAGATATATGTATATGTTCACGGACACACACACATAAACACACACATATATATATATATATATATTTATATATATATATATATATATATATATATATATATATATATATATATATATATATATATATATAATGCATTTTTTAAGAAATACATGTGAGTGTCATATATATTATAGATATATAAAGACAATTTTTAAAAGAATAGATTATGCTAAGTATGTTTATAATGCTTTCTACAGGTAAAAATAAAAAACCACTTCACGCGTTGCATTAGAAAGCCATTAAAGTGTTAACTTCAGCCATCCCTTATGGCAGTTGGTGCAAAAACCGTTAAGACTGGAACTGGGTCAACAATCCGCATCAAATAAATAATTGTTTCGGGAATGTCCGGAAGTCAATAGCCGCCACAGAGGCGAACCATTCACGGTTTACACCATTACAGGCAAGATGTAAAAAAAAGTGTTTCTTTCATATGCGATCGGAGGAAATCTCTACGACCAAATGTAGACTTTTCAAATGTAACGTCCTAAACATTCTACTGTATGGTTAGCGAATGCTGGAAAGTAACCACCGCCACCAACAGATCACTGGACTCGTTACAAACTTTACAAGTGCTTGTGACGGATAAAAGGCATCCAGCCTAACATAATCCCCAGTGATCTACTAGGAGAGATGGAAATAGACGCAGTTTCCGAAATAATCGAAAAAAAGATGGCGCTGGATTAGGTACGTTCAAAGAATGAATCCAGATGATATCAAACGAAATGCTCTAAACTGGACGCCTCAAGGATAGAAGAAACCATGGAAAGCCAAGGGAGACGTGGAGGCGAACCGCAGAGGCAGGACTGTCATGGGGGACTACCGGGAAAATTGCCGGTGGAGGGAGCTTTATGTGTCTTGGGCACACAAGGGAAAAGATGATAATTTTTTTTTTTAAGTGGGTTGGGGCAAGGGACTTCAAGTTAGTTTGGTCGAATAAGAAAACTAGCCGTCTCCTCACTCCCTTCTCCCCCCCCCCCCCTCCCCGGAAACTCTTACCTCCACACACACACACACCTCCACCCCTACCCCCCACCCCCGGCACCTCTTATCACTTTGAAATCCGTTTTGCGCTCGCTTTGATCTTAAGAGTTTCAGCACTAAACTAAAATAACACAAAGCCAGTACACAGACATCCAGAGTACTTTGATTAGCCGGAGGGTTAATTAATTAAAGTTGATTACAAGGTGTAATTAATTAGGGTTGATCCGTGATAGACAGAGATAATCAGGCGACAAGTGCTGGGTTCATTACAATCATACGATCAGCTGGTGGTGGAAATGTGGGGGAGGTTTGGTGGGAGGTGGATGTTACGGGGAGGGGGGTACTGACGGAGTATGTTGGGGGAGGTTTGATGGTATGTATTGACGGTGTATGTTGGCTTCTTGTATTATGATAAAGTGTGGCTAATGATGGTATGTGCTGTTACGTGTGGATAGATCCATGTAACATGTTATGTGTGGGATTGTGGGAGCTGTTTGAATGTTGTGAGTGTATGGGGAAAGAGGAGTGCAGACTAAGTGTTTGCTGTGTGGGTTTTAAAAATAAATTTTCCAAAAAAATAGATTTTGTTTTGTTTTAAAACTTAGTGCCATTAATTTTGCACCGTTCATCTCCATAAAAACATAGACATGCTTTGACGCCATTCTTCGCATTCAATGTATATATAAAAAATGTCGCCGCTAGGGGGTGTAAACTACACCTCCGCGCCAAACAAGCTACGTCACTTCCTGTTAATAGCAGAACTTATGGAACAGTATATTAGGTTGAAACCTTTACACAGTTTATGACCCTCCAATAACCCCTCTCCACAACCCCACACACAAACACACCCAAAACAACCACCACCACCACCCCCCACACACACACATACCACACACACATACCCTAAAACCACAACCCATGAAATGCCAGAACCCATGAAGACGTCACGTCACCAAGAATTTCATGTTAACCCTCTCAGTCCCGCCTGCCCACACGCAGTTGAATGTGAACCATAACGAGGCAAGACTGAGATCTGAGGTGGGGGGGGGGTGACTTCCTCCAATTATCAGACAATTGCGACTCCATGGTCTATTATCGATACCATGAATAAAAAAAACACAATGCCGCCAATTAACTGTTGAAAGACATTGTCTAATGTTCTAATGTTCGCGTAGGTCAAACAGACAATAGGGCCGGGTAGAGCTAGTGTATGGAGATCTGAGATCAGTTCACACGCTGTTAAACGCAAGTTCATCAGAAACTATTCACATCGTTATTCAAACCTATCACATATTTAATTTTGGCACCACAATATGACTTGATTTTGTTATATAAAATCGGTAAAAACGGACGGACCAGTATTTTAAAATGTTATGGGGAAAAAATTATCATTAGTTTTTATTATGTAAATTCTTATTTTAACATCGTATTTGTTGTTTGCATTCATCTATTTGAACACTATGTATATATGTTTCTTCGCCACAAAAACCTGGAATGACGATGTTCATAATGATATGTTCCAGGACTCATAAATAACCTATAATATCCAATTTAAAGCTTTTCGAAAGCTCGTTCTATATCAGTCCAATTTTCAGGCCGTGTATGTAAACAAATTAATGTAATTAGTTTTTTAAAATCATCCCGCCACTTACAACAACTACCATCACAAATACTTTTAACTTAGGAATTCATCAGCTATATCCTTTATATATAGTTATGTATACACATCCATTATATGGATATATATATATATATGTGTGTATATATATATATATATATATATATATATATATATATATATATATATATATATATATGTGTATATATATATATATATATATATATATATATATATATATATATATATATATATATATATGTGTGTGTGTGTGTATATATATATATATACATATATATATATAATTTTCTGAAAATATTCATTTCTTGAGACTCAGTACTTAACCTGAGATATCTCCACATATCATACACGGAGATAATTAACTTAATTAGCAAAATTAGTGTGATTACGAAAACCGTTATCATTAGCTAATAGCGTCCCTACTGTTCATAGCCGGCTAATACGATTGGTCATATCGACCAGTAATTGCACGTGCCATATTGTGTCACTGTCAATTGCTGACAACTTGCGGACATGTCACTGCCAATAACTGACACAATGTGACCACAAAGCGACACGTCATAATGAACATGTGACACGGTGTGACATGTCAATAATAATCACTGCCACATGTCGAAACAATCCTTACATTTGTCATGCGTCTCGCGCCGCGCATACACGCAAATTACACCCAGATTACACCCAGATTACACCCAGATTACACCCAGATTACACAGCACGTAATATGAGAGTAATCTCCCCTGCATCAAGAGTTAGCGTCCGTGTCGTCTATTGTTATCAACATCGTCATTATGTTTCCGTAATGAGAAACTAACTCGCCTTAGGTTTTTAAATAAAGGGACGCAAGCAGCCCATATAAAAAGTGTATCTCTATAGCCGAGAACAGATACATCTATTTATTTTAGTTTTTCAAAGCAACCGGAGTTTTACATAACACGATCTGTACTAGTGTTCTTCGCATGCTTGTTTAATGTAGTTGCGTTTTAATTTTGTGTGTGATATGATGGACTTAGTATTCTTTTTTCTTAATTGTAATGTTTGACGTAATTACCTCCAACACAATTATGCGCCATATAGGCCTGTTGACTCCGATTTCAGCGTGTTTTACTATCGGGATTTGCTTTCGTAGCCTTTGTCCGGTGGCCGGAAAGAACCGCAACGGAAAAAAGCGCAACGGAAAAAAGCGCAAAACAAAAAGCGCAACGGAAAAAAGCGCACACGGAAAAAAGCGCAAAGAGAAAAAAGCGCACACAGAAAAAAGCGCAAAGAGAAAAAAGCGCAAACGGAAAAAAGCGCAAAGAGAAAAAAGCGCACATGGAAAAAAAGCGCAAACAGAAAAAAGCGCAAACGGAAAAAAGCGCAAAGAGAAAAAAGCGCACACGGAAAAAAGCGCAAACAGAAAAAAGCGCAAACAGAAAAAAGCGCAAAGAGAAAAAAGCGCACACAGAAAAAAGCGCAAACAGAAAAAAGCGCAAACGGAAAAAAGCGCAAAGAGAAAAAAGCGCACACAGAAAAAAGCGCAAACGGAAAAAAGCGCAAACGGAAAAAAGCGCAAACAGAAAAAAGCGCAAACGGAAAAAAGCGCAAACAGAAAAAAGCGCACACAGAAAAAAGCGCAAACAGAAAAAAGCGCAAACGGAAAAAAGCGCACACAGAAAAAAGCGCAAACAGAAAAAAGCGCAAACGGAAAAAAGCGCAAACAGAAAAAAGCGCACATAGAAAAAAGCGCAAACGGAAAAAAGCGCAAACAGAAACAGAAAAATGCGCAACCAGAAAAAACACAACGAAAAATGTGCAAAAGAGAAATTTAGCATAAAGACCATATGGACTAGATGACACATTTATACATGACTGTTAGGGCTGCTGTGAGAGTGTCGTGTTTGATCACGTGATCTACTACCATTTAAAGCGTACCACTACCATCGGCATTCCCATCACCACGATACAGGCGATAATCACTTTACACAATGCCTATTATTTTCTTGGTCAATAATTATTCAACTACTATTCTCGTATAAACATAAAACTATCGACATTACACGAAGTATCTTTCACATTCTCCCTAGTCCGAACTACCTAGCTTGCATACCATAACAACCCGTTCCTATGGCAAAACTTCAATCTCTTTCATCCACGTCATCAAACATGCATTCGTCATATCTCTCGTAACAACATTCATTCGCACCAAAATAACAATTTTGTATTTAATATTTTTTTCACATCATGACGCACCTACCTACCTACCTACTACCCACCTACCCACCTACCCGCCTACATACTTACCAAACTACCCACCAAAAAAGTATCGGCGAAGTTCGTAAGTTTCGTAAACTGTACTAGACATCTTTTTTTAATGAAAATTCATTGACATCATTGACATATGTTACATATATGTTACATTTTGCGACAACCTTAATTAGTGCGTTGGGCTTGTATGAAAACTCACTTCGAACTAACTCAATGACATGCTATTTATTTTAACATTACACGGTAAGCGTCACCCAACTGTTGTGATGTGAGGTGAGGACAGGTTCGACAATAAACCAACACGAAAGTACGAAAGAGACATAGACTGCCTATTAGAGAATGGACCCCTTAACTTTCCTTACCCCACCATTTATTATACCCCACCTAACCTCTAAATTTCCTGCGCTAAATGTCACTTCCCTCCCAATCGTTCCTATTCTACAGAATTGTGTATACTATTTATTTACATTCTTTAATCTCGATACTTTTTTGGTGGGTAGTTTGGTAAGTATGTAGGCGGGTAGGTGGGTAGGTGGGTGCGTCATGATTTGAAAAAATATTAAATACAAAATTGTTATTTTGGTGCGAATGAATGTTGTTACGAGAGATATGACGAATGCATGTTTGATGACGCGGATGAAAGAGAGTGAAGTTTTGCCATAGGAACGGGTTGTTATAGTATGCAAGCTAGGTAGTTCGGACTAGGGAGAATGTGAAAGATACTTCGTGTAATGTCGATAGTTTTATGTTTATACGAGAATAGTAGTTGAATAATTATTGACCAAGAAAATAATAGGCATTGTGTAAAGTGATTATCGCCTGTATCGTGGTGATGGGAATGCCGATGGTAGTGGTACGCTTTAAATGGTAGTAGATCACGTGATCAAACACGACACTCTCACAGCAGCCCTAACAGTCATGTATAAATGTGTCATCTAGTCCATATGGTCTTTGTGCTAAATTTCTCTTTTGCACATTTTTCGTTGTGTTTTTTCTGGTTGCGCATTTTTCTGTTTCTGTTTGCGCTTTTTTCCGTTTGCGCTTTTTTCTATGTGCGCTTTTTTCTGTTTGCGCTTTTTTCCGTTTGCGCTTTTTTCTGTTTGCGCTTTTTTCTGTGTGCGCTTTTTTCTGTGTGCGCTTTTTTCTGTTTGCGCTTTTTTCCGTTTGCGCTTTTTTCTGTTTGCGCTTTTTTCCGTTTGCGCTTTTTTCCGTTTGCGCTTTTTTCCGTGTGCGCTTTTTTCTGTTTGCGCTTTTTTCCATTTGCGCTTTTTTCTCTTTGCGCTTTTTTCCGTTTGCGCTTTTTTCTCTTTGCGCTTTTTTCTGTGTGCGCTTTTTTCTCTTTGCGCTTTTTTCTGTTTGCGCTTTTTTCTCTTTGCGCTTTTTTCCGTGTGCGCTTTTTTCTCTTTGCGCTTTTTTCCGTTTGCGCTTTTTTCTGTTTGCGCTTTTTTCTGTGTGCGCTTTTTTCTCTTTGCGCTTTTTTCCGTTTGCGCTTTTTTCTCTTTGCGCTTTTTTCTGTGTGCGCATTTTTCTCTTTGCGCTTTTTTCCGTGTGCGCTTTTTTCCGTTGCGCTTTTTGATTTGCGCTTTTTTCCGTTGCGCTTTTTTCCGTTGCGGTTCTTTCTGGGAACCCCTTTGTCCAACCACACAGAGTTGGATAGAGCTAGTGTATGGAGATTCGAGATTAATTCACACGCTATTAAATTACGTCAGAAACCAATCAAATCACTATCAAACCTATAGCCTTTGTCCAACCAAGAACAAATTACAAGGCAAAAGTTGTTTGACTTTGGAGTTGTCTCTCCTAGATGAGCAAAAGAGCAAAAGTATAAATTTAAATTATGGGATATCGGATAATTATAAAACAATGGGATCAGACATTCATTAATAATGCCCAGGGGTTCGAACTCGGGACTTTCTGGTTTAACAATCATGAACTTTACCGGCCCGACCACGCCGAACCCCAGATGGACTTCGTGACTTAAAGAAACTTTAATTTTCGTGGAAAAATGTACTGTGTCTTAATTTTAAAATGACTTAGGTCAAGTTATTTCAATGTCTGCGTCGTAACTATGATATATGAGTGCTAACGCCGTGTTGTATAACGGTGTGAGTCACATGATATAAAGATGTCACGTGTCTCGTTCATGACGTATAAAATAGTTTCTTCCAGGCATCTCTTCGCCCCCCCCCCCCCAAGAAAGTCTACCAATGTAATTTATATAGAAAATGTAAACTTTTTACTGTGACCACCACCCCCACTGAAATTTTAGTCCGCCACCCCCCCCCCCCCCCCCCCCCCCCCTCCAGAAAAAAAAACAGTCTTGAAGAAACACTGATAAAAATGCTGCCGTTTTGTGTCTAGAACTTTTTTCCATCGGAAAACGTCACTTGGTCTAACACCAAGTTGGGTCTTGGACATTACCAATTATGTCAATTATCCCCCCCCCCCCCCGATCCTACTCACCCCCCCCCCCCACCTGCCACAAGCCCCTGCCCCCCTTGTCAATTACCCCACCTTGAGATATCATATGACAGTATTGAATCCCCGCGCTCATCGATAATTAATGGGCTTTATTTTTTTTTACCTCGTCAGCAATTTAAATTCTATTCAACCACACAAATCCTTGCTCAGTTGATAACCTGTTGGTATTGTTTTCCAACTATTGATTTTACTCCGTTGTTCATATCCCATCGAATCATTGTTCAGACAGTTGTTTTTTTTTTAATTCTAACAATGTCGATCGCATGTTAATTGATAAATCATAAAATGACGAATAGATGTTAAAATGAGTTGGTTCGTCACCGCTATAGTTATTGGGAATTCCCGACGATAGGCCTCAACCAGTGGCGTAGACAGGGGGGTTAGGGGGGGGGGGGGGTCATAACCCCCCACCCCCACCCCAGAGACCCCTCGGTATATATATAACAAGTATGAGGGGGGGGTGCAAATCGAAAGTTTGAGGGGGGGGGGGTGCAAATCGAAAGTTTGAAGGGGGTGCAAATCGAAAGTTTGTCCCCGGGTAAAAATTGGAACCCCCCCCCCTTGAGACGATCCTGGCTACGCCACTGGTCTCAACTAATACGAGTTAGTTGAATGTTAGGACTGAAGTTAGGCTAAGGTGCTAAAGCCGATAAGGTTTATCTAAAGCTTACGGTAAGGTTGAATGTAAGACTGTGTTAGAGATAGGGTAATTAATGAATGTATGGTCTCTTTTTTTTTATAATTATCCGATATCACATAATTTAAATTGATACTTTTGTTCTTTTCAGAGAATCGAGATCATCTCTCCGGCTATGAATCAGTAGAATGTTAACACAAGAATATCTAACGTCTTAACACATCAATTTATAACAGCTTATCACACGAATATGTTACACTTTTACACACACACATACAGTATACACACACACACAAATTTGTTGCACATTAACAGTCACTATCAGTAGATGCGTCGTCTATTATTTGTTATTATAAAGTAGCCAGACATCGCTCTAGCTCATAGACTGCAAGCTAAGCCTCACTGACCTATCGTCTCTGGCCTAGACCATAAGTCTGTAGGTTATTTAAAACGACAGAAATCATGTGCGGTCTGTATTGAATGGTGTAGTACCAAAGTTTACATGTCCTTGAATTAACGTGAACGAGATTTGAATGGCACCGACTGATTTAGTGTGTCTGTCTTAGATAATCCTGGATTAGTGAGGTCTTACTGTTGGTCTTATATACCCAATGGTAGGTCATAAAGTCTCACAAACCTACAAAAGGTCTTTAGTGGGTCTTATAATAGTTATAGTGTCCTATAGTTGGTCATATAAGCTCTACAGTAGGTCCTAGAAGTATTGACCTGTCATATATGTCTTATAAGAGACCTGTATTATAGTTTCTCTTGTAGCTCATTCGGTAGGTCATATATGTCTGTCCTACAGAATGATGTAGTAGACCTTTCAGTAGGTCCTACATGTTTGTCGGTGGTGTGCCTAGTGGATTCCCCCCTCCCCCGACCAATGTCAAGTGACTTAAGCCAAGTGACTTAAGCCAAGTGACTTGTGCCAACTGACTGATGCCAAGTGACTGATGCTAAGTGACTAATGTCAGGTTTCCACCAAAGTTCAGTACCACGCCCCTGTCTTCTGATCACAAACCAACAACCGGTTTACGACAAAGAATCGAACTCTGGACTCGGTATCACTTTCAGGCTTTACTGCTTAACCACACTACTCCACATATTTTTTTACATCAGTTCCCAATGACTTACTGTTAGGCCTAACTTACTATAACCTATTTTAGAAATTATTCCCAGCAAAAAAATATCACGTATTTCCCTTTTAAAAAAAAACGAGACTTCTTCTCCGCACATGCGTTACATCTGATGTATTAATAAAAACGGAAATCTTTGTTTCCAAAATGGAAAAATGGATGTGATCGATTTTATCAGAACATGGCAAACGTAATACAAAACTTTGGTTTAATCTACTTTTTTTTTAAAGTTCTAAATTAAAGTATCGATTCTGTCATGTACAGATCTGCACTGGTCCACACTCACGTGATCACTACATCACAGCTTCCGGTGAGGAGCTTAGTTCAACCATTAGCGGATGCATCCCCCCCCCCCTCCAGTACAATCTACCCAGCGCTTAGATATTTTAAACCAGTAAGGCTTATTCCAGTAAATCTTTCCCTCGCTTAAACATCTAGCTTTAAAGATCAGATACAACGCATGTTGTGTTAATTAGTGCAATAATCGCTTAATTAATTAACTGATTATTTTAAATGAACTCACCAGCTCCTGAGATGCCAGATCGATATTGTTCGGACACGCGGCGCCGCTGTCGTAGCAGAAGTCAAAGGTGAACTGTTTGACCCGCTCTCGGTGATCCCCATACTCCGACTGACCTTCGACCTGGGAGATGAAAAAAAGAAAGCTAAAATTAGATTGCCTCGTGCTTGGGTCAAGAAACAATATGAAACAGCCGCACGTAATAAAATAAAAACTCTTTCAGCACCATAAGCGCACTCTCGAATATCCTTTTTTTTATTTTTTTTATTTTTTTTAAAGATAGAAAAATTATTCGCCCTGGGCTGACACTCCCCAACACCCCTTAGTTACGCCATTTGTAAGACCAAGTGCTCGTGACGAAAGCTGCTGCTCGGTAAAAGGTCATGGATTTTCGTTTCCTGACATGCCAAAGTACCGATCATCAGATAAAGATTACGAAAAGATGTTAAATCACTCAACCGTATCCCACAAGGTCACGGTTGACTGTCAACTCACGTGACAGTGACGTCTGTGTCACTGTAGCCCTCCCCCCACTCACACACATAGCCACACACAAGAGCACCAGCCACACACGGCAGTGAACTGACACGGCTGCCCTTCATGACGACGCTGAAAGCTGTCGGAAACGGCAGACGCCGAGTGTCACGTGCTTCCGGAAGTTCTCGCGAGAGGAAAATGGCGGGAAAATTTGTTTTCACGGCAATCGGCGAACGTCGACAATCACAAAGGTCAAATTTGTATTGACCAACCTCTGCTCACTACGTTACGTCACAGTAGACGGCGAATGTTTGTTTAAAGATTTATTTTGGATTTTTTTCCTAGCTTGTCTAATGTAGGATAGGAAGTCGGCGTGGCCGGATCGGTTAAGCTCATGAGTGCTGAACCGAAAAGTCCTGAGTTCGAACCCCCGGGCAGATGAGACAGCACTAATCCAGGGGAGACAACTCCAAAATCAAACAACTGCTGCCTTGTAGTTTTCTATTGGTTAGACAAAAGCTACGAAAGCAAATCCAAAAAGAAAAGCCGGCTAAAATCGGAGTCAATGGCCTCAATGGCGCATAACCAGGGGCGGAACTACAGTGCCGCCAGACCCCGCAATGCGGGGAGGCCCGGGCCGTTTAGGGGCCCACAGCCGACCAAAATCAATTTTTTTACAGTTAAAAAAAAAGTAATTTTCTTGCATTTTGGACTTGATGGTTGTTTTGTAAAAAGAATATTGTAGCTGCGGTTGGATTATCTTTATTCTATAGACACCAGCCCCAGTCCTCTTTCTCCTACAATAAAACACACGCTGTTGTCGGCAAAATTCTTTGAAAATAAATCCAACGCGTGAAAGATAGGCAAACGTTCAAGCCATTTCCTTGACTTATTTCCCTTTTTTAAATAGTCAAATATGTGTGCACTTAAGCACCTTTTAATAGATTTGCACTAAACAAATTAAAAAGCAATTTTTTCTCTTCATTATTATTTTTTTAAAAATGCATAATAAAGAATGACAAAGCATTAAAAGGAAATGTATTTAAAACTAATAATATAAATACAAAAAAACATAAAAATAAACATAACGCGAGAAACCATTACACATACACAACTTTCATACTTAATATTATTTTTACCGACTATCAGACAGGAAGCATTATAGCAAATATGCATTAAAACAGAGATTTTCAATAGCACTCACACAGATAAAATAAAACCACTAAACACACTAATTTACTTGTACACATGACATAAAAAAAAGAAAAAAAAATAGCACTCAGACAAATGACGTATTGTTGAAACTTGTTTTAATTTTTTTTTTTTTTAAAAAGAGGTATTTCCAAATGTTTTTTTCTGAAACTCGAACAAGCCCGAAACGATTTATTCTATGTTGGTATTTTCGTATTTTGTTTATATATATTATATATATATTATATATATATATATATATATATATATATATATATATATATATATATATATATATATATATATATATATATATATGGGGCCCAAAAAATTTCTTTGCGGGGTGGCCCTTTTTTTCTAGTTCCGCCACTGCGCATAACCAGTTGATACGTAATACTTAATTGTGTTGGAGGTAATCCAAACACCAGAGTTAATAACGAAGAAGAAGAAATGTAGGATTGTCCTATCACAGCGTTCTCCGCCTGCTAAACCTCTCTCCCCAGACGGGGACTGTCAAGACATACACCATGCACGTTTTGTAGTTGTATTAGCGCCCACCCCCCCCCCCCCCCCACCCCCCTTACATTTGGTTTGGTGTATTTGTTTCCACCCAGAGTTTCTTCCAGGCATCTATTCGAAAAAAAAAGTCTACCCCCTTCCCACGAACGAAACTGAATATATAGAAAATAGATACTTTTACCAATCCCCCCCCCCCCTCGCCGGGAAAATTTAGTCCCCCACTCACCCCTAAAATGTCAAGTGCCCACCCCCTCAGGAAAAAAATGTCAGAAAGAAACACAGTTTCCTCCTCCCTCCCATGAGTTCTATTGAAGATCCACATCGGTATTGAATTTAACATATTGATCTCATCGGTGTTGAAATTGGCAGTACAGCAATTATGGGTCAACAATACCCTCAAGTCAATGTCACACTACACCCACTGAGATGTCGGTGTCATCGTAGCTTTGTGGTCAAACTTTTTCGCCAAGCTAACAATGACAGACGACATCAAGTTTTCATCGTTTGTACAGAGTGTTGAACTAAAACTGTTTTCACAAGTTTTTATTTAACTTGTTTCTTCTGATTGTCTGTCGTGCTTTTGTCTGTCGTGCTTTTGTCTGTCGTGCTTTTGTCTGTCGCAGTGGATCGAAACTGGGGAGCAAATTTTCTACCACTTTTTAAAAAAGTTGACGTAGATCCCAGAATTCTCGAGTTGCCGTAGAATCTGAAAATTCTCGAGTTGCCGTAGAACCGAGTCTACTAGATCGCTATCTCAATAACAGACGTTTCAAAATAAACAGACAAAATCGAAATCTGATTTTAGACCAGAATTATGGTGAAACTTGTAGGACCAAACACCGAGAAAATCAGAACACCAAACGCAATGTTTTAGTACAAGAACAAATGATGAAATGAGTTCGCCGAGTTAGCTTAAGAACTAAAAGTCTAGAAAAATCAATGAGTCCGATGATGAAATGCTTTAGAAAATAAAAAATAAAAAATTAAATCAAAACATCGCAATACAAATACTTCAACGTCATAATAAGAAAAACAATGGTCGATATAAAAGTAGGATTTTATTGATGAAAGATTTTTCTTTCGGGTCGTTAGCGAAACAAATCACATCCAAGCGCCGACTTGATACCTGCAGTGTGTACCGATGAAAGAAAATCTTTGGACAAACACAATTTGACTGGTTCGGTTTATTGGAGATCGTTTTCTGAAGGTGATTATTGATTGACGGGATGACGGGGTCGGGCTTTGATCTGAGGGTCGGGCGATTTACGACAGGAATCATCTGACGCTAACGGCTTAAAAAATGTATGTGAAAACCATTTTTAGATCTTAAGGTATTTATTGTGTCTAGAACTTACGCATATATATACATATTATATGTTTGTGTGGTGTATGGTGTATGGAGTGTGGTGCGTGTGCGTGTGCGTGTGTGTGTGTGTGTGGAGTGTGGAGTGTGTGTGTGTGTGTGTGTGCGTGTGTGCGTGCGTGCTTGCGTATGTGCGTGCGTATGTAAAAACAAACCATGTGAGAAATAGTGCAGCAGATTTAATCTTTCTTTAATTTAACAACTAAAAAATAACTTAATAAATACCCTGTTAATATTGGGTTAAGCAGCCATTAATGCGGAATTGAACTAGCAAAATAGATAATAATTCTTTAAAAAAAATTAAAAACAAAAATGACAATGGTATATGGTTTTCGTACCGGGGAGAAATGTTCAACTTCTGGGCAGAAATCGATCTCTTTATGGACATCCAATAAAATATCTGAACTGTGTGCTCCCAGCTAAAGGTTCTCAGTCAGTCCTGTATTAGCACTTGCCTGTAGAGACCTTTTTTGGTGTTTGTCGTGTTTTATTTGACAGATCCAATCAGTGTTTCTTTCAGGTAACCCCCCCCCCCCCCAATCTCTGTTGCCTTCTAGGCAATTTTTTTAAAAAATGAAATTAAATAGAAAATAATTGCATAAACTAGTTTAACTATTCTTATGAGTGCCACCCCCCCCCCCCCCCTCAAGAAAGATTTCAAAAGCTCCGAGATTTCCGGGTGTGCAAATTTATACGGTAACTTTTTATGTTTCTGTGTGTTGTTAGCTGAGTGTGATATGCAAGATGGAGGGCGATGGGTGTCAGCTTCAAACATACTGCGACGTAACTGCGATAACCACTTCAGCCATCCTTGAGTTACGTCGCTTTGCGTTCTCCGTAACGCAGGACTATAAATAGACTAGATAAGTAGGGCGTGTCGTACACATTATAAATATATGGAAACTACACCTGTGTAGTGTGTGGGGATATTTTGCAAGAAATTATATATATATATATATATATATATATATATATATATATATATATATATTACGTATTATATAAGTCAAGTACCCTGTTCAAACCTGACGATCTTTCGGAGCAGGTGAAGTAGAGTACACCTGTTTTAGCAAACTTTGCAAATGAAAGGATAATAGTGTGGTCAGCATTACGTACAGCCGCATTTAGCTTTCCCTAACGTGAGTTCGGTACTTATTAGAGCTGGGTGGACTCAGGGACGTCCTATGGCCTCGAGTCGGGGACCCGAACTCAAGACTATTGGGTTAGCTCTATAATGGGGCATTTCTATAGTTTAATTTGTGTTCAGTAAACTATGAGACAAAATTAATGGTAGTGCAGTGGGGGGGGGGGGGCTTATTTTATAACTTTCACAAGACCAATCTCACTCCTTAATGGAACGCCCCTGAAATAAACCTACACCCCTACAGTAAACCATCATTACATATATTAAATCATTAAAACAATTTTAAAAAATCATTACATCTATTAGAACACTCAAACAAAACAATCATTACATCTATTTGAACATTCAAACAATTTAAAAAAACAATCATTACATCTATCTGAACATTCAAACAATTAAAAAACAAATATTACATTTTATAACGTACAAAAAAAAGAAAAATCACAATATGTTAGAATCTAGAATCAATAGAAAAACAACAATCATTAGCATTAATAAAAATACACAAACAACCGAACGAT
>NW_026733952.1:0-48240 GCF_028476545.2 Physella acuta | reverse complement strand
TTAAATTTGGACAGTTTTCACCGTTTTACTCCTCAGTCCTTCATCACATCCGGGATATAGAAGACTTATTTTAATCGGGCAAAAAATTATAAACACAGATATATAAAATTTTTGGCGTTTTATGCGTAATGGAGTTGGAAAAACTGTATTATCCAATTCTGTCCGTGTGTGTGTCCGTGTGTAAACACGATAACTTGAGTACCGTTACAGCTAGGTTGATGAAATTTCATATATAAGTATTATATCAAAATCGTAGATCCGTATCAACTTTTGAGCGATTTCCGATAACCGGAAGTGGTACTTTTTCTACTTTTAATTTTTCAAAAGCCTATAACTTGAGTACTAATTAAGATAGATAAATGAAATTTCACATGTAAGTAAAAGATCTAATTCTCTACCTTCTGTCAAATTTTGAGTAATTTCCGTTGATCGGAAGTACTAATTTACGCTATTTCCGATTTCTCAAAAAACGCATGTAAATTTATAAAGTACTAATAATATTTTTCTACTAGATTTTATTCTATTTTTAAAAGTTTAAGTAAACAAAAATCATGTCTATATTCCGAGTTGACATCCCACGTAGTGTTATATTAGAATATTCGAGAAAGTTTAGGGGAGATCACTCCCGGTTTATTTCTATAGGTTGCTGTCAGGGGCGTAGCGACCTATTTCGGCGCACGGGGCGGATTATCCCTACCATTTCTATATTATAGTTATTCCTGTTTGTGAAAAAAGCGCCCCCCCCCCTCCTCTCCCAAGTTGGAAAGGTTTGCGGTGCTTCTTACCAGTTACTATCCCGTAACATTTTCTATTTCGGTGTAACAAAGTGTTAAACCCTGAGGAAATTTCTGCAAAAAAAAAACAAACAAAAAGCAATAGTTTTCACGGGGCAGCGCCCCAGCAGGGTGCTAATTCAAATTGGCGAACCGGGCTCACCTCGGAGCAAAGAGACGCCGTCGTTCATTGTAAAGCGTGTGATATACTACGGATAAGATGAGCTGCTGTAATCATCCAAGCTACACAGAATTTAGTCAAGTGAGTCAAACTACTAAAGTGCAGGACATTGTTCTATATAGGCCTACTCTCAAGACAATTTGTGTGATCGTTTTTTCCAATTAATTATGGTTTTAATTATGTAACCTTTCAGTTCTTAAGGTACTAACTCTGTAAACTGTCTTTCAGGCCTTATTGTAACTGTATTGTATTGTAACCCAAGATCTAAACAAAACAAAAAAGCTAAGCCTGATATAGTGTGGTAAAAGATATATTTTATTGTTCCTCAACATATTCCATAGCTCATTTATAACAACTTTACAAAGACAAGATGTTAAGTATAGAAGTGATTATACATTTGATGTGGCTTTAGTTTATCTTCTAACTAAAAGCTTTGTTGGAAGTTAAATGTGTTGTTAATGCTGTTAATGCTGTGGCCTACTACCAAGTATTTAAGCTAAGGTAAACAACGTTTTTTTAAAAAAGCTCACCGAGGGTTTTTATGGATTATTCTAATCCAAAACCCAACCCCAGTGTATGGAAGACCTAAGTGGCAAATACTTATGGTCAATGCTTCGAAGTTTGATATAATTTCCAGTTACAAGTATTACAGATCTTGTAACATTTTGATTATGTAAAACAATATTAAAGCTTTACATAGAAAATGACAAACAAAAAATTGTTTTTAAAAAAACAACATAGAATATTTAAATTAAACTGTCAACAGTTTGGCATTTATGAAAAAATTACACTTGTAATAAAAAAAACTCGGCAGATTCTAACAACAATATAAAATCGTTCCAGAGTTACCATACATCATGCAGACTAATCCCGTCCCTATGCTAACAGCAGTTCACTGAAAGATAATAATACATCCACAAAACCAGCTGGTTTTGGTACATCCACCATCAACCAGAAAATGTCCAATTTTCATCTAGCATCAACCAGAAAATGTCCAATTTTCATCTAACATCAACCAGAAAATGTCCAATTTTCATCTAGCATTAACCAGAAAATGTCCAATTTTCATCTAACATCAACCAGAAAATGTCCAATTTTCATCAAGCATCAACCAGAAAATGTCCAATTTTCATCTAACATCAACCAGAAAATGTCCAATTTTCATCAAGCATCAACCAGAAAATGTCCAATTTTCATCTAACATCAACCAGAAAATGTCCAATTTTCATCTAGCATTAACCAGAAAATGTCCAATTTTCATCTAACATCAACCAGAAAATGTCCAATTTTCATCAAGCATCAACCAGAAAATGTCCAATTTTCATCTAACATCAACCAGAAAATGTCCAATTTTCATCAAGCATCAACCAGAAAATGTCCAATTTTCATCAAGCATCAACCAGACCATGTCCATTTTATCTAACAACAGCCACAACATGACCAGTTTTCATCAACCACACCATCTCCAGTTTGTTTCATCTAGCCAATAGTACAAAAGCAAATAAGTCACAATGATTCATACACAGTTGTATGCATTCTCTAACCAGTCTATCATCATTACATCAATCTTAACCTTTCAGTTTCAAACAGATAGTTGGAAACAGCAAAGGGAGGGAAGCCATCAGTCTCAAGTACTACAACTCTTTTTTAAAAAGCCAACATAAAAAGCATAGGACTGCTGCCATATAGCTTATACCAAACTATCCATCAACCAATACACTTTGGTACATGATAAATGCTTTTCACTTTGATTGAGAAATTTTTTTGGGCCAGAAAACACTGGTTTTTTTAACATGAATGTCATAAACATAAAAGTTAAAATGTAACAAAATAATTGATTCTTTCTTCCCAGTTGGACATCAAACCTACAGAGGCAACAATGGCTAAAAACAGACTCAGCCAGGTCCACTAGTTCACCCTGCCTTTAAGTTCATCAAGTAAATCATAAAGATATTAGCTGTGACACTCACACCAATAATCAGACCAATCACAGTCCACCTGAAGGAAAATTCTGGGGAATCAAGGAGAAATAAGTTAATAAATTAAAGATTAATTTCATTGGTTTCAAATTTTTTTTCCTATTAGGTTAAGAAGGTGCTGCATATGTATAGTTTAGAAATTCATAGAATAATAATATAAATAATGTAAATATATAAAATATATATATATATATATATATATATATATATATATATATATATATATATATATATATATATATATATATATATATATATATATATATATATATATATAGGTTCTATATAGTAGCAAAATAAATTTCAAATATCAAATATAATGCTGGTTACATTTTACATTACTTTTGTAGTTATTCACTTGTATTTGTAACAAACTCACCTTGACCATTACTCCCAGCTATATTTTTAGACTTTCCTTCCAAGGATTGACGTAACTCTATTTCACCTTCATCATCTGAAAAATCCTTCTCAAATCGCAAAGAAGGATTTAATCTTACATTGCCTTTTGGGGCGCCATGCTGACCACTCCCATCTCCACAGTGAAGATTGACTTTACTGTTCATAAAGGTACCAGCAGTATTATCATTACTGCATGCGCTGGCAACTAAAGGGTTAACTGCTTTTCCTGCCGCCCTGGTTATATTTTCCTTATCGTAAGCGTTGGTACAGCTGAGAGACTTCTGAAGGGACCAAGGTTTAGGGGATCTGCCGGCCATGGCCAAACGCTGGGACTTCCTGACCACTCTGGTCTTTGGTTTTAAGAAAAATGTTTCCTCTGTGGTCATGTTGTTTTTTCTCCTTTTGACTTCCATCATCACACTGTTGTTTCCTGAGCCTGACCTTTGAACTGGTGCAATGTTCAGAGGTGGTGGGTAACCATGATACTGGTCATTATATCTAGGCAGTGAGTTCATTGGATGATTGTAAGATGGGCTTAAATTCTCTGGTAGATTTGTGGAAATGTCCTGTGCTAACGAGGAGAAAGGACTGCTTGATGTTCTTTTTTCTGTTAAGTGAAAACATTGATAAGTTAAAAACAACAACAGAATGTGCTATAAACAGATTATATAATTTTCAGAGATAATCTCATTAAGGCAGGGTTTCTTTCACATATTTTCCCCAAAAAGAATTTCTGAAAGTAACCTAATCAGGTTGATTCAACTGGAAGCTGTTTTTACCTGTTTAATTCAGAAAATGAAATGCTCTAAAGTTAAATAACTTGTGCTTATTTATAAATAACTTTTTGTTTGTTTCAATATTTTTCAAAATTTGTATAAAAAATGGTTTATTGAGTAGTTGCTAAGAAAATTTGCTTAAGCGGGGGAAATACTCGTAAACATATTAAAATAGTAGAAATAGACAGGCTATTGTTAAATATTTTGATATTAATCCTCTGTGTGGTTATTCCGACACCACAGAAAACTTATGACAACAAATTTCTCTAATTTACCTTTAACATCCAAAGATATGAAGCCAAGTCTACTTGGCGATATGATAGTTCTGGATTGTTTAACATGGTCAGTAGACGAATCAGCTGCAACCACTGCAGCAGGACAAGTAGACACAGGACGAGGTGCTGACCCAGGGGCTGACACAATTAGGGGTAGAGACCATATAGAGCTATTGGAACCTAGGACAAAATCAAATTATCATTTATAGATATTGGAACATAGGACAAAATCAAATTATCATTTATAGATATTGGAACCTAGGACAAAATCAAATTATCATTTATAGATATTGGAACATAAAACAAAATCAAATTATCATTTATAGATATTGGAACATAAAACAAAATCAAATTATCATTTATAGATATTGGAACAAAGGACAAAATCAAAATATCATTTATATATATAGGAACATAGGACAAAATCAAATATCTTTTATAGTTATCAGAACCTAGGACAAAATCAAATTATCATTTATAGATATAGGAACATAGGACAAAATCAAATTATCATTTATAGATATAGGAACATAGGACAAAATCAAATTATCATTTATAGATATAGGAACATAGGACAAAATCAAATTATCATTTATAGATATAGGAACATAGGACAAAATCAAATTATCATTTATAGATATAGGAACATAGGACAAAATCAAATTATCATTTATAGATATAGGAACATAGGACAAAATCAAATTATCATTTATAGATATAGGAACCTAGGACAAAATCAAATTATCATTTATAGATATAGGAACATAGGACAAAATCAAATTATCATTTATAGATATAGGAACATAGGACAAAATCAAATTATCATTTATAGATATAGGAACATAGGACAAAATCAAATTATCATTTATAGATATAGGAACATAGGACAAAATCAAATTATCATTTATAGATATAATAACATAGGACTATAAATCAAATATCTATAATAGCTATCTGAACCAAGGACAAAATCAAATTTTCTTTTACACCTATTATAACCTCTGACAAAAACTATCTTTTTTTAACTATTGGATCTTACCTTTTCTCATAACAAGTAAATTTTTTAAATATCAGAAAGGGTGTGTAAGGGAGCAGTAGCAAATATGACTGCTTGACTGAAAGTTAGTTGTAAGTGTGATTTCTATTCTGGTTTAAGCTAAAGGCTTATAAAATTTGCTCAGGTCTTCAACTGTTTTTTTGTCAGAATATCTAATCTGTTAAAATTTCTCACTCAGTGCAAGAAATCATAAAGATAGTGTATTTATTTTTCAGTTGTATATTATGTAGGCCTATGCCAGGGGTCGGCAACCTGCGGCTCGCGAGCCGCATGCAGCTCTTTTGATATCAAGATGCGGCTCTCCAGCTCCTTGAACAAATACTAATACTCTTAATAAAAAAATAAAATATTTGAAATAAAAAAATGTTAGTGGCTCTTTAAAACCAGGGAAATTTTGAAAATTGTAACTTTTGGCTCTTCCGCTTCAAAAGGTTGCCGACCCCTGGCCTATGCTATTCAAGTATAAAAGATATTTATAAGTGGATTATTTGTACAAAGACAATTGCCTTTTAAAACAGTTTTTAGTATAATCATAATTTTGGAAATTCATAATCAGTTATTTTTTTTTAAGGAAGTGTAAATTTAATTAATAAATGTGTTAAAAATTAAATTAATGGGCGACCACTATACCGGTTCTTTTGCCAAGTCCAAAAGTGAATGTCTCAAGATTCTGCCTAACTTCCTCAAAATGGGGGGTAATTTGATCCTTTCCACCAGATTCTGATGCTTGAACACTGGGTGAAGACTTTAACGAGGCTTCTTCAGCTGAAAACTCTCTGACATATTCTGGTCTGGGTTCTATGGGAGAACTAGCAGGAGAAATCTGTTTTCTGTTGAAAGTAATAAAGAGGGGAACTGTCAAATAATTTTTTTAATCTGAGGGTAAATTAACTTAAATTATGTGATCTGCACCTGAAAGTTAATTACTAAAATAGATCACACAACAAGCTAATAATGTATGTGCATTGCACTACCCCGTCTCAAAGTCATGCACATTTTATGCCACTGGTGTTAAATATTTTCAATATAAATACAGCATTTTTTTTAATCATAAAAAGTTAATGATAATAAAATGAAATAGCTTACAAAAGCATATTATTATAGGGACTTGAACCATATAATGCAATGTTTTACATATTTAAAATTATAATTACCTTTGAAGAGATTCTACCGTAATATTTCTGGGTCTGCGGTCTCTGATACAACAGATGATAACAACAAACAGAGTCAGCACATTCAAGCCCAGAGTAACTGGGAGAGATACATCAACCAGGTTAAACGCTGTCACCACGGTGACTAGCCACAGTAACAAATGTAATGTGTCTTCAGGGTACAGGCTGTTGAGGAAAAGAAAGTTAACACACCCAAATAGAAAACAGTGACAATATTAATATTTGGAATGACACAATAAAGATCAATTTTTTAGACTACTCCGATAACAAAATAAAAAATTACATAAATGTATAAATAATAACTTAGAAAATTAAATCCTACAAAATTCAAGAAGTATTGTACTAAAATTGTACTAAAGTTTATTCATTTAATTTAACAAATAATAAATAAATACATCAAAAAACTTAAATGACCAAATAAAGGACAACAAAATTTTTCATGTTCAAACCAGTCAGCTATTTCATTTCTTAGTGGGTAAATCTATCTAAGGGTGACTAAACAAAATGAAACCTATGTTGATCCTAAATTACATCACCACTTTCATTCCATAAATTCAGTTATCTCTCTTAAGTCTAAATATAATAATTTTAGTAAAAGTAAACATTTTTGCTAAAAGAATAAATGTTGTTGAGTTTTACCTGTGTTTGCCAGATAAAGCCAGTCCCACCAAGCAAAAAATGGCCCCTGTAAGTACAGCCTTGCCAGACATGTCAAGTACTAGGTGCACAGATACATGAGAAAAGAAGACTTTATTGATGTCATCCAGCCAGGGATTTGAAGAGTAATCTGCTGATGTGGAGCCCAAGTATAGTCTTATGTTAAAGACAAGCAGGAGAAAAGAACTCAGGGCACACATGATGAATAGGATTTTTGACGTTACTTGTTGATAGAATCTAACATTAGAGTGCTGTACCTGAGAATAAAAAGATAAAATTAGTCATTAATTTACTATGTGGTTTAATATGCTAGAAAATCTAAACTGTTAGGTTGAGCAAATCCTAAATTATGTATTTTGTTACAGAAATCAAGCTGGCAAAAAGAGAAGCTACAGGTTAAAGCTGGGAAAAAAATTGTATTTACACATTTTCTACAACTAGGGGTTTATTTTCTGCAATGTTTTTTTAGTTAAGAAAAACTAAAATATATATATACTGTTGATTCAGGCTTCATTTATTTGTGACATTAAAAAAAAAAAAGAAAGCAACAATGTTGAATTTAGCATTTAAAGTTCTTAAAACTTGAAATAATAATAGTTAAAGTGTGGTTTATTTAGCATTTTTCTAATGTGATCTTATTCTTATTTATCATTTACAAATTATTAAGCAATTTAGACTCTTGGTTGAAATTGTATTGTCATTTGGTTATTATTGAAAGGAAAAAGAATTTATAATTGGAATGTAAATGGTTAAAACTATATATCTCACTGTTTATTAATGCTATAAGATTTCAGCTCAGCGGTAATAAAATAAAAGATATTCTTAAACATCAATGTGAACCTCAATTCCCTTAACAAGTCATAACAAAAATAATTCCTCTATTCCCCAACTTTTTTCCAGCTTTGTACATTTTCTGGGTTTTTTAAACTAAAGAACCAACTCAAATTTCAAAAGGACTACAACTTCAAGAGCACAATATAACCAAGCCTCAATTAAACTATACCTACATGATCACTGTGACCGGGATAAAGGGACTTCTCATGTAGACTATCCACAAGCTTTTGCTGGTCTGCTGACATGTCATTTATGAGTGTCAAATCTTGTTTCCTAATAAAATCTTGCACTCTTTCCTGGCAAACACTGCACAGGGCGTACACCTTCTCTAGATAATCTCTATACATTTCAACCTCATCATCATAATCCACCTTCAAAAGAGAAAAGAAATATTAAACTGTATTTTATCAAATAAATAACTATCATCTGTGTACTTAAAACTTTTTACCAAAAAAAAAGGTTAGAAAAGTTCACATAAAAATGGATCTATAAATTTAATTTTAAAAATATGTATTGAAATAAAGCTGTTATTTGATACAAAAAAATTTATGAGAAAAATTATAATTGTAAACCAATTTTTTAAAAGTCTAAAATATACTAATATTAATATGTGGCAGTACTTGTTTTTTGTTTAGTTTTCTTCATTACAATCTGGAATAAAGGACAGATAATTATGTATATAATTATAATTTTATCCTTAATTCCAGATTGTCCATTGCCACTTTAACAGTACTTTAAAAACTGTCGATAATTCAACAAAACACATACCTCACTGAATGGAACAAAAGCTGCAAGTTGTCGTACTTTAATCACTTGATTCTGGCCACAGTCAGCACATAGCAGGGACTCTTTTTCATTCATCTCTGCTGGGGTTCTCGTGCTTACTCCTACACTGTCATTAATTTGATACTGTTCAGTGATAGGTTTGTTGTAATCACCATCCTAGAATAGCAAACAATATATTTTTTTATTTCCTGTTTATGAAAATGCTAGTATTTTCTAATAGTAATTGAAAATATATTCTTCACCTTACATAATTAT
Source organism: Physella acuta (assembly GCF_028476545.2). Classification (NCBI taxonomy): domain Eukaryota; kingdom Metazoa; phylum Mollusca; class Gastropoda; family Physidae; genus Physella; species Physella acuta. The sequence goes on along the minus strand of NW_026733952.1, from coordinate 39,096 downwards.
AAGATGGAATGGTGCACAAATGTTCAAAATAATTTTTTTTAATAATTTATTTTATATATATTTTATTATACATTTTTATATAAATTCAACAAGTTATTAATAATCACTAACAAGGAATTTTCTGTTTTAAAATAATATAATTAGACAAAAATAGTTTTCATAAATTTTAAATAGATAAATTCTCTTTAGCATTGCTTAATAAAAAAAATTTACATCCATAATTATAATTACAATTGTTTAACTAAAAAAGCAATGCAAGGTGGTTTCAGTACCTAGTAATATATTATATGCTAACTTAAAAACCAAAAAATGGGTGAACATGAATTATCTATTAAATAGCAACCTCTGTAAACCCGTTATACTGTTCACAATTTCTGCAAGTCCAACTGTCTTTGTCCTCAGCTTTTACAATGGAGTCTTCATTGCAAAACCAGCAATTTACTCTTATTTCTGAAGGTGGCATGTTATCATTCTTAACCCATCTGAAAGTTGAAAAAAAAATAGTAAAATTAACACAATAAGTGTTACCATTCATAAAGTACGATGAGAAAGAAAGTATAATATAAGACCCATTACATAATTTTTAATAGGCGTAAAAGTGTAATAAATAAACTTATAATTTTCCCTCACTGAGGGTTCCAGGTCAGGTGCCCTAGCGGACAGATATCTGATACTACCTTCTATTTGTTAAAGTAGCATAGACCTATAATTTTAGTAAGTAGAGTTTCAGTGATAACGACATAACATAACTGTATGCCACTTAAACCTAGAAACTTAAAAAAACAACAGAAAACATGGAACATTTCATTAGGCCTAGCCTATATGGTCAGACACATGATGAGAATGGTTTGAGAATTGGAAAAACCAACCAGAGATCTATGAAATTAACACAGACACTAATACATACTACATATGACATGTAATGGCCGAAATTTTAAGAGAAAGACAGTGACAGTTAGGTCATCTGGAAACAAAAAAAAAAAAAAAAAAAACAACAGAGGGGTGGATTTGGTAGATATATTATTCTACTTTTATAAAAACCAGTTGTATAAAAAATTCCAAGGGAACACGACCACAAGGCCGGCCTAGGCTTAGATTGATAGTTTCTACTAAAGATTGGGTGAAGAAAGGTGAAGCAGGCCAAAGCCAAAGCCCTTTCACGCTGTGTTCACTGTACTGTGTAGGAGTAATAGACACTTGCAGGGATGGTAGATCAACAAAACAATCATAACTGTTAGGCTTATATTAAATTGCTGTGATAGAAAAACTTGATATAGGTTTAATTACAGTAATTAGCCCTAATTTTTAAATTGTATAGCAGTAGGCTTACCTCATTATAAAATTCATTATCACTCCAAGGCAAGGCCCAGTTCTCTAGATACTTTACTAGCCAGGGTTAGTCTAGAATCAAGTCAAATAGATTGCTGCTAGATCTATTGATACTTGATAGGCCTATAATAATAAATTTATAATAATAGATTACTACTATATATACAGGCCTTTTATATTAGTATGTAAGGGCCTACTAATTAACTAATCTATAGTTCATATATATAGTTCAGATAAAGGGGGCAGCCCAAAACCGAGTCCGATGGAGATGTGTGGTTGCAGCCCTTTGCTCCCCAGTGGCCAGAAAAGAACGATGATGATGATAGTTCATATATACTATAGTAGGCCTAACTAGTAATAATAACTGAGTATAATTATTAAATAACTTGATACTGGGAAGGCTGAAGGGGGGGGGGGGGGAGTAAGCTTTTTCACTTTGTATTTTAATTAGAGCAATCTATAATCTATAGAATTTAGGCGTAGATCAAGATCTTGGTTAAACTCCATTTTAGCGTATTTTATTCGCCGCTTCACATTGTATTTTATTATAAACTTAATATAAACACAACCAAAACACACAAAAACGTTAGGAAAACACTGGGATAAGAGCTAGATCTACTTCTTTTTGATGAATGTAAGTTTTAATTAGAAAAGGGAAAAACAAAAACACAAAAAGCATTAGGACAGTTCCAATCCAATCCAATAGCGTGTGATAGTCAGTGGGAGAAAAAATCCCTACACAGTCGAGGGTTTACCGCGAGTTCATATTGACTTTAATTATCAACAAACATCATAGCTTGGGCAATAGCTATTTGAAATGTTGTTGGCCTCAGTTCTGGGGTCATTGTGAAATCATAAAAGTTTATTGATCGCGGGAGATACTTGTAACAATACAAACTTAACTGCCTTGCAATTGCGAGTTTCGTACTTCAATTTCATCCATTGCCTGAAACATTGGCATGAATATCTCTATCTTAACTTTAACTGACACATGAACATAGCTGTCATAGCACATTCAATATTGCAAATTTGGATTTTTGACAAAAGTAAATCATCAAAACTAAAACAAAACTTCATAAAGAAATAGACCTAAGGGGTCGTCCATAAATGACATCACACTCGTAGGGGGGAGGGGGGTCTGTAATTTTGCGACTGTGTGTGATGAGGGGGAGGGGGGGAGTTCAGATGGTGCGACATCACTTTTGCATTATAAAAAAGCAATGTTAGAAAACAAATTTTAAACGTTATTTCGCGTTTTAGAAAACTGCTTTAATAAATTGTAATAGGAATTGATTAAAATACTCTATTTTGACGGAGTTCAGACAAGATTTTAGAAAAATATCGATGTTTAAAAAAATATTCAACTGCAATTTTGAGGGGGTTATAGGCTGAGGTGTAACAACATTTTAGGGGGGGTCTGGCTTTTTGTGACGTGTGACAGAGGGGTGGGGGGAGGTAAAAATCGTCAAAAAAAAGCGTGACATCATTTATGGGTGAACCCTAAGCCCAACAACAATGTTTATAATTAATTATATATAATTATATAGGCCGGGTTAATGTTAATGTTTTCCTGCCGTTTTGTGTGTGTTTCGGTTGTGTTTATTTAGATCTAGATCTTGGCCTATACTATAAGCTATATTTTATAATTTACTAGCCGTCCCGGCCAGGCCCTGCTCTGGCTTCTGTGAAAAACCTTTCTGTTAAAGACCATTACCTGTGTGTTTAGTAATCATCAGAAACCCGGCATTGCCCACCCAAACCACAACCAACCAAAAACAACAAAACGCAAACATAACGCTAACACAATTACAAATACAAACGAAAACAAAAACCTAACAACAAACCCAACCACAACCACCAATACAAACACAAAGAAAAAACAAACAAAAAAGCAAACGAAAACAAAAACCTAACAACAAACCCAACCACAAACACCAATACCAACAAAAAAAAAAAAACAACGAAAAAGCAAACGAAAACAAACCAAATCCAAACGCAAAACCAACCAAAAACACAAACCCAAAAAAAAAAACACAAACAAAAACGAAAAAAGAAAGAACAAAAACGAACCAAATCAAAACGCAACCACTAACGCAAACCCACCTAAACACAAAGAAAACACTAACGCGAACATAAACGCCCGGGGCGGAATCACCTGTTTTAGCTTAATGAACGCCTATAGTACCCCAACTTATTCACAGTCTTTTGCACTCACTTAAACGAACGCGCCTGTTTCAATTTAATAAACAATTTTAATACTCCAAGCTTATCCGTAAAATACCTACAACATTTGCACTTGATCAATCCCCGCTAATTATGTAATTATTTTTTTTCCCAATACCAAAACAAAGTAATTAAAAAGTAAATTATTTTCACGGAATGCAATGGTTTTATAAAGGGAAGTAATTGTGTTTTTCCTAATTTATCAAAGGGAAGTAAGTGCTATAGGACTAAATAAAGACATAATTAGAATTTTTGTAAAAGATGATATTTTTTTTAAAACTTGTGTTTAATGAACATGCCGACAATTATTACTATAATTTGAAAAATGAAAATTATTTCCCAACACTTTCAATAGTAATTTTTTAGCTCATAAATTTAGACAAATGCGCACGATAATTTTTCTAACACTTAAAATCGTACAATTCCAACGACATACAAATGCATTACATACAGAACTGAGCTTTATATATTAGATATGATTTTATATCACACGCTCAACTGGGGGTGAACGTGATGCGGGAATAAAATACGCATAAATGGAGTTTTACCCAGATTTTTTTCAAGTTTAGTAGATCTAGAATCTAGATTCGGTAAAACTCCATTTTAGCGTATTTTATTCTCCGCTTCTTGTTTACCTCCAGTTGAGCGTATTTTATTATAACAACTGAAACACACCAAAACATTAGGAAAACACGATTTATTATTTGTATTGTATTTTTGTTTTAACAAATGAATAAAAATGAATAAAAAAAACAAAGAGACTGACTTTTTTTAGATTTTGATAATTTACTTTTGTTAATTCCAAATTTAGAATATGGAATGTGCAATGTTCGTGCATCAGAATTTTCATAGCAATGGGTGAAATACGTAAAAACGTAACTCACAATTGGCTGCAAAGGCGGTTAAGTTTGTACTGTTACAAGTATTTCCCAGGCATGATACTATAAATAAACATTAATGAACTTACAATGACCACAAAACTGAGGCCAACACAATTTCAAACAGCTATTGCCCGAGCTATGACGTATGCTGATAATTAATGGAATATATTATTAATTATTAGGTAAAGTCAATGTGAACTCACGGTGAACCTGCTACCGTGTAAGTGTAAGGATTTTTCTCCCGCTGACGATCACACGATAGTTAGGCCTAATTGGAACAGTTCTAATGCTTTTTTTTGTTTTTTTTTTACCTTTTCTAATAATAAAAAATCGCATTTATAAAAAAAAATAAGTAGATCTAGATCTAGAGTCTAGATCTGTCAAAATCGGTGTTTTCCTAACGACGACTAACGTTTTTTTTTTTTGTGGGTTTCGGTTGTGTTTAGTGTTGTTTACTTTACAATAAAATACGCTCAACTGGAGGTGAACGTCAAGCGGGGAATAAAATACGCTAAATTGAAGTTTTACTCTAGATCTAGATCTCTAGATTCTATTCTAGATCCAGATCTAGGCCTATCTTTCTTATCTATTATACTAATACTAAAATAATATTATTAACATTAACTATTGAATGATTTCTTAACAAAGCTTGCCTCACCCGGCAAATGTGAATTTATGTTTTTACTTTACTGACTTGTTGTTAAAAACCACAACTTCATCTAAATAAGCAAAACATTTTAGGGCCTAATGTCCTTTTTAAAATACAAAAACGGATTTGTTTAGAATAATGGTTAGATTGTTTTTGGAACCTTTAATGTTTGAAATATAGATCTATATATAGTCTACATATTTAAGATGTAATATTTCAATAAAATACCTGCTTTTTCTATTAAAATGCTTAGACCTAATGTTTTATTTCACTAACTTTAGTGTTTGGTTTACAGATTTAACTTTTTTATTGAAGCATTTATTATTGTATTCAAAATGGCGGCTGGAGGAGATGATGTTAAACCAACGTTTATACTACAAAGCCAAATTTCCCAAGATACTCAATCGCAAAATCAAGACAAATCAGCAGGTTTACCCCTGAGCGATTTTGTTCTTCAATTGGAAGATTATGCACCTACGGTTTGCTAATTTTCTTTACTTTAACTGTAGATTCTAGATTAATAGATTTTGAAAATAAATCATTAATTTCTCGGTAAAACTCCATTTTAATTTTTTTTTTTTTTAATTTAGCGTAGACCCTATTTTTAATCTCCGCTTCTCGTTTACCTCCAGTTGAGCGTATTTTATTAAAACACACCAAAACATTAGGAAAACACGATTTATTTGCGTAAACAGAAAAGTGTGCTCACAGAAAATTTGGAAAAACAAAGGTCTTAGTCTTATTTTCTAGTTAGTCTCATATAAATTCAATTTTCTTCAAATTATAAAAAGAATAGCATATAATTGTAGAGCTTTAAAAATGCAAGCCAACAGTACCAATTTTATTAATTTAGCATAATCGGTTGATTAAATATAATTTTTTTAGTGTCGCAAATAAAATATATAGAAACGCGACCAAAAACGCAGGTAAAAAGTCAAATACACTTGTTTTAAAGCTAGTAAGCAAGAAAAGACATGATTCTTTCTTACTATTGAAATCAGTTTGCTTATACCTACATTTTTTTACACCAAGGTGAAAGTAAATAGTTTATATAAATTTATAAAATGCCATTTATATAATTAATTATAATTTATTGTATGTTTTGTGATGAATTTTCAATTGGAAAATACTGCATTTGGAAGCAGAAAGGTAAATTCTACAGAACAGATGTTGTTTGGAATGTTATAGATTATAGATCTAGGCCTATATCAAAATGTTTGTTTAATAAAATTCAATTAGAGTCCACCCATTTCTGATGGGTACCTGATATACATTGGGGAAATTAAAGGTAAAAAGTAAAGGCGGCTGTGAATATCGCTGACCACACGGACAATCACTTCATATGCCGAGGTCAAGAAACATGAACTCTACTTCATCTGCCAAATAGATTGCTTTGTCTACAGAGGAATCTTAATTAATGTTTACAGGGGCCTAATAAAATTGAGTTATGTTTGTAAAAACATTAGGCCTAAGCTTTAAAAACTTATTTTGGTCAATATCGGAAAAAATAAAAATCTTTTCGACTAAATGGGTTGAAAAAAGCTTTGAATTTGTTTAATTGTTTGTTATTATATCTTGTAGTATTTAGAATTGAAGCTTTCTTTCTTAATTACAAGTTGTATTAATTTCAAACCTTAATGTAATTTCTTTTTAATTCAGTATTAGCCTAAATGTAAGGTAGGCTACAGAATTCAGATATTACCTATGGTTTTGTGGTTTTTATATGTTTATAACATTTGTGTTTATGAAATGACCTAATGAAGTTATCAAGCAAACTGTTTTATTATTATTTTAATAGGCCTGCAAGTTATAAGTACAAAATATAGATATCTAATCACTAGATCTAGGTCTAAGTTTAAGAAAAAACTACCAAAAAGGTTTGAAATACTTAAATATAGTACTAAAAGTAGCTATGTTTTGAAAAAAAAATATCTTAAACTGGAGACATTCAATTTAAAAGTCATTATAAAAACTCCACGATCTAGATTTATTTCTAGATCTCTAGTAGGAATACAGATTTAGAGGCTTTCCCATCAGTATCAATGTACTATCTTAGCTATGTGGTAGGTCAATACGAGTTCACTGGGAAAAAAATCGGATCTGCCGTAGGGGGGTGGGTTTAGTGCGCAAATGCTCCTGACCGATTGCCAAAAGGTACAGAAATTCTAAAGATACATTTTAAAAGAAAAATGGACGGCTGAACTGCAGTTATCAAAATATCTGTGTAAGTAGAAGTATAAATAATAATATTTTACACAAATATAGCTGTCTTTTGCTAAATCTAGCTCAATTTCCACGAAAATCGCATCTGGTCGCAAAAATTTTTATATCAGCTTGTCGGCCATTCAACGATCTATCACGTGTAGCAGACGCCAAACAGATTTACCCGTATGGTATTGCGCGAATGCTATTTTTAGCAACAGTGTCGAGACGCGATCGAAAAAAACGAACTAGAAAGTGGCCATAAAAAAGCGGGTCAGGGGAGATAATTCAACTCGCGTTATGAGACTAGCTATATTTTCTAGAGATACTCGCTAATTTTAAATTTCGTTATTTTTCGATTTAAACATTACCAATGGAAACTAGAGATCAATCTCTAATCAATCAAATACTTAATTTGTTGAAAATAAACTCATTTGGAGCTTAATTACTGATTTTTATTAATTGGCCACTCCAAGCATTGCAAGCCAAATAATCCGTGACAACCAGATCGCCATAGCTTTTCTGAAGAGACGAACTCTGCAGGGTTGACCTTGCAGCTGATTTGATTTTAGCAGAATATGCACAGTACATTTGATTTTATTACCACATTTCTATTCGTATGTACACTGTCTTCGTCAGAATAAAAAATCACATAATGGAATTAGATCTAGATTTTTAAAATATTTTTATTTAATTTTTTTTTAAATGGAAGGGTGTTTAAAAAGGAAAACTAAATTCAAATTAATGAAAAACATGTTCAAGAATATGTAGTATAGATCTAATCTTTTTAAAGATATTCAATCCCATGCATGTTTTATTAACTAGTGTACGTGTTTTAGCAATGCTTAATTAGGGCAATTCATAAAATATAGCGATGTCATTGTAAAATTAATCTAACCCTCTTCTCTCACTTGACTTGGGACAGGTGTGTTATTTACAAAGTTTTGTCTATGCTCAGTTTAAAATGTAAAGATTTGTAAGTATTTGATTTATTTTAAAAAACACTGCAATAGTATTCAAATTCATCAAGTTAGCGAGAAATACATTCTAAACAGCGTCACGGGCAGTGCACGTGACAGACATCTCGCTCGCTTAGTTTTGTCAACCAGAAAAGTTAGCCTATCAAATACAATTAATTAGGCCTATAAAATAAAAAGAGGCCAATCTCATTAAAATGATCGCCTGTGAGCAAAGATATATGCAAATTACAAACATCGCTAGCCCGCCTGCGTTCTTTTGTCAACCAGCGAGAGAAAACTCATAGCACAGTGTGCGCATGCGCTAAATCTAGTCCAAGTACTTTGTTATCCCAAGTTATAGGCCCTAATTAGTATTATAGGTCTAGATTAATATAAAGTTCAAATTAAATGTATTTAATTAAGATGTGTGTCTATTTGATTTTTCAAATGTCAGCGCATAAAAATTAATCACCCGAGAGCGAGAATTAGGCCTATGCCTATGCATTCCAAACATCGACACAGACCACGTGTGTCAAACGACTCGCTCGCTCGCGCTGGTTTGTCAGCGAGAGAGGCATCGCCCGCCACAGCGCCGGCACAGTACACATGTCCTAGTCCATGCGTACTTGGTTTACTTAGTACTAATTAGTAATGTAAACTTAGACCCAACGCTAAAATCATTTAATTTATCTATCAGGCCTCTAAAATCGTAATAATATTAACATTATTAAGCCTAATAAATGTATCAACGAAGACCAGTGAAAATATTATAATTAGCCTAATTAAAATTTATGAAATCAATAAGAATTAAGACAAATTAATTAAGCTATAACAAATTTGAAAACAAATAATGAGGCAACGAAGACCAGTGAAAATAATATTATAATTAGCCTAATTAAAATTTATGAAATCAATAAGAATTAAGACAAATTAATTAAGCTATAACAAATTTGAAAACAAATAATTAGGCCTAAGTCATTAGCCTAAGTAAGCACACAAAGACCAACGCTCACTACTAGATCTAGATCTAATTCCAGGGATCAACAAAAAAAAAATAAAAAAATAACAGATCGTTGTGGTTTAAGGGTTTTTAGAGTCATAGTATAATCCAAAAGTCAGGTGAAATATCCATAATTAGGCTTAATTAGTCTAATTACGCTAGCAAAATAAGCTGAAAAAGAGTGTCAAGTGAAAAGAAAACACAATTATATAAGCAGCGAGAGGATACTACTGTACAGCTTCCGTAACAATAGCGATGACGTCACAATAAAAAATAAGGTGCTTTCAGTGACCTTTTTGCGATGCCGATTTCTTAAAAGGCGAACACAATATTTACAATTTTTTTTCACTAAACGATCAATCTAATAATACTCGACCTAGGCATGCTGTTTTGACACCTTAGAGACCATTATTTAAAGTTTTTGAGCTACTCAAACTGTACCTATGTTTACGTTTGACCTTTCAATGTCGGAAGCAAAAAAAAAAAAAAAAATCTGCCAAAAATAGCTTTGTCATCATTAGATTGCTTAAAATACGCGAAAAAAACGCCATTTTTCGCGTGATAATTATTTTTAAAGTTAATGTTAAGGTGGTCTCTCGAACAAAGCAGAAAAAATTGCCCAATCGTAGGCCAAGGTGTGGTAGCCATGTTCTGGTTAGCAACCAAGGACGCTTTTAAGTTAGTGAGTCTCGCTATTATTTTCACATTTTTCTGTGTGCGCACCTAGCACACAGAAAAATGCGCAATAAGAAAATTATGCACACAGATCTTTCATCAGTTATTAGTAGTATTACTCGCTAACTTGAAGGCGTGCTTCGTTGCTAACAACAATATGGCGTGCAGACTGGACGCATGACTTCAGACCATTTTTCGGCCAAATTACAATGACCTTCTACTAATTACTTTAAAAAATGTTTACCACACGCAAAATGGCAGGGTTTTCATGTTATAGCAACAAACTATATGTGGCAGAGCTATATATGCCAGAAAAGCATTTTAAAATTTGCGTTGGAGAATGAAGGCTAAATTTAAAAGTTGCTTTGATTAAAAATAGGCCTACTAGAACTTTTTAAATATAAATTTCCATAGTACAAAATTGATTTCCATACAAAAGCATTATTCTCAGTCTATGCAAAAATAAATCAAATATTATCAGCCGTTTTTTATAAGACCGGCAAAGAAAATGACAACCATTTTTTTTTTTTAAAAACCTCGTGACCACTATTTGGTGATCAAAAAAAAACCTCGTGACCACTATTTGGTGATCACTAGTTAGGTACTCTTGTGCATAGCCAGTTAAAAAGTCAAACCGGACTCATGGCTTTTTGTAGCTTCAAACAAATAATGCTTGTCATGGAGAGGTGTGTCGTGCATGGCAGTGAGTGACAATAAAAAAATTGCGAGATATGTAGAAGTAATTTTTAGGATTTCTAGTTAAGTGCTCTCCGTGAAAACAACTGCCACCAAAAACTATCAACTGACTGATCAAAATGACAGACTAATAATAAATTAACACATATCTATATATATAATTCTCTTCTGGGAGACGTTAGAAAACAAGCGCCTCCTTGCAGTCCCCTCTCTTTCTCTCTATCCTCACTACCACTCCCCACCCCACCCGCACATGGTCTGGTGAGCTGTGGTCACCCTAAATGTTTACAAATCGTTGACCCGGGTTTCGTGACGGCTATTAGGGGCAGATAATTTAGTTTGAAACGATTTTAAACTTACAGGAGGTAATTAAAAGAAGGCTGCATTCACGGGGGGGGGGGGGTGTAGGGTCAGGGTTAGTGGAATGGGGGGGGGGTTAGTGTTTTAAAGCAAATATTTTCAGTGGCAGCATTGGTACTGTCGAATTCACAAATTATGAATTACTGAAAAGTAGGAAATAAAACAACTAAATAGCGGCGTATGATATGCCGCGGGTCGGCTCGTTTGAGATATTTAACATGTTTAATTCCAGTAATATTGTTTCTTTTTTCCAATATCTTATCCCCAGGTGAGGTACCCATGCAGACATTTTTGTAGGCTAATTTTCTAACATGCTATAGTTTGGCATATAAATCATGACAGTTAATCCTACATTGCTTGCTGTTACCACCTATATGGCTAGCAGTTATGAACATTTAAAATAATGTATTATACTTTGTCTAATATTTTAATATATGTTTCAGATACCAGACTCTGTGACAGGCTACTATCTCAACAGGGCAGGATTTGATTCCAGTGACCCAAGAATGTAAGCTTGACTTCACATTTCTTTTACAGCTCTCTGCCTATTTTTTTTCTTTGTTTTTAAATTTTTACTTTTTCTCTAGTACTAGTAGTCTTTTTCATTGATTTCATCTCATTTACTTCCACATTAGAAATAAGTTGCCAGATTTATTGATTGAATGTTTCCGTTCACTATGTTATTAACTTTTGTTATGGGTAAACAAACATGTTTTTTGCTATATGAAATTCCCTTTAACTGCAGTAAAAATTAATGTCCGTTAAATTTTCAGAACGAGACTAATTTCCCTGGCAGCACAAAAGTTTATTTCTGATATTGCCAACGATGCACTACAGCATTCAAAGATGAGAGCTTCTGGACAGAGTGCAAAAAAACAAGGAAAGGTATGGTAGTACAAATAACTCTCTGCATTAGTTCAAAAGATTTTAAGCCATTAACTTCCTGTGATTTGCATTCAATTCCCAATATGTGGCCCATAACTCTGTAAAAATTAAGTGAATACTTTTACAAATATTTATTTGTAAATTCTGTGATGATCAGAGTAAAAAGGATTATAAGATTTCGGAAATAAAACTGACAATCACAAATTATTGAACATGTTACAATATATTTTTTAAGTTTCAGTAATTCATAATTTTGTAACCACTGCTGTCACTGAGAATATCTGCTTTAAAACACTATCAGAAAGTCGTTAAGGGCGATTCTACCCCCACACACCCCCCCCCCCCCCCCCCCCCCCCCCCCCCGTGGATGGAAGCAGCCTCCTCTTAGCTACCTCCCCTAAGTTTAAAATCGTTTCAAACTAAATTATGTGCCCCTAATAGCCGTCACTAAACCCGGCTCTATGATTGTAAACATTTAGCATGACCCACAGCTCACCAGACTACCTAGAGAGGGGACTGCAAGGCGCGCTTACAGCTTGTTTTCTAATGTCTCCAAGAAGAGAATTATATATATAGATGATTTAAATTAACAAAAGGCTTACATATCTAGCTTAAATGTGGAAAGATTGGTACACATTTTTTAATGGGAAAGTTAATACTATAAAAAAAACTTTACCAGCTCACCATTTACTGTGTCAAATTTATTGTTAGTGATAGTGGGTTCTATCTACTCTAACACATGTTGAAATTGTTCAGGATATTCACACATGTATGAGATTAATTAAACCATAGATTTACAGTGGACAATATTTATAGATGTACATGTCTAAAACTATATGTAACTCTACTTGGGAGAAGCCTTTGAAAAGCTATTCTACCTAACTAAAAAACATAGAATAAATAGTATGTAATCAGATGGAGGTATCTTCTAATTATGTTTGACGGTGTATTTTCAACCCTGCTCTTCCAACAAAGATCTTTCATAGCTTTTGCTTTATTTTGTTTACATTTATATTCATCTATTCTAGGACAAAAAGATGACACTACAAATGGAAGACCTTACACCAGCCCTAGCAGAGTATGGCATCAATGTGAAGAAACCTTTGTATTTTGTATAACAGGCATCCATTGTTTAGTTATGTTCTTTTTGTACAGTGCAGCTAAATGATTGTTTTTATTATTTATTATGTTTTTTAGGTAACAACTTTTTATGGAGTAGCATATTTTTATTCTAGGCATGTTATGGACAATGTGCATATTTTATTAGGCCGCTAGCCGCCGCCTAATACTGTTTCATTGGAGGCTAGATGATCATATTATACTTACTTAAAAGAAATGGAGATTTGTAATTCTTTGTTGATCACATTTACTTCTGTCAGTACTAATTTAAAAGTTTTCTTTTTTTAATATCTAATGTACTTCAACAAGTTCTGTAATCTCAATAGGTGTATGTTTGACCACTAATACCTGTGTAGACTTTACCCAGTTAGTGTTAAGTGAAAATGCATCTATTCTGTTTGAAAATGTATTATTGCCACTACTCAATGAGAGTATAAAGGTGTTAATGCTTTTCCAATATTTTGATTTGGTTCAAAATAGTACACAAGAAATGGTGGTTACTCCCCTTGTTGGGTGGTAAACATATGTATAATCAGTATTTAATAAAGCCTCTACCTATTTACTGATAACCTTCTGTACCAGAAGTATTTTCTACGCAGAAACCATTTCTGAGTGGGACATTGAATTGTATGTTGGAACATTTTTAAACATGGTAATATTTTTCTCTATTTTTTAAGAATAGGTTTTCTTTTAGTTGTAGCATAGTGTGCATAACACAAGCTTAGCTAGTTTTTATTTTTATACCTCAGAAGTGAGCAATATTTTGTCTTAAATTTGTGTACATTCAACTTGCATTTATTTTGTAAATAAAATTACTTGTTTATGCATTATTATGTTTGTTTTGACATAGTTCATCAATTATTATTTTGTGCATTACTGATATGTAAAATAAAAGAATCATATTAATATTAAAATAAATTGAGGTTATTAATAATTACGTTTTTGTGATGTCCTAAGTAATTTACTTTAGGTCTCTGCTATTATTTACTAAACAGGAAAGTTGTACCAGCCTTGGAAAAGGAATGTGAAATGCAACTTTTTTAAAATAATGAAATCTTGAATTTTTTTTTTGTCCAAAGCAAGTACAATCGACTCTCATTTTTCTCAGGGCAAATAAATTTGTGTGTGAAACTTATCTGGTAAGGCCAATGTCTGACTGTACACTGGCTACTTTATTGAAAGTATATTTATGGCAGTACACAAAGTACTTTAGTAAGATGAAACGTGTTTCTTTCAGACAGAAGGGACTCTGGAAACTTTTGTAGGTGTTGACTGGGTGTATATTATTAATATTATTAATATATAAATTCTCTTTCTGGCAGTATATGTGCTTTAGGGTGAGATGCCTGATAGAACCTCTGATATCAAGTAAGATACAAGTGTGTAGAGTAATGACTATGCAATATGTATTGTAGCATTGAGGAAGGTGAGACTATAAGTCACAATTTTGTCTATTTGGTAGGCTTTGTCCATTCACGGGCAAGACACATAAGACAGCACATCCATTCAATAAAATTTGAAATAACATTTAATCATTGTATTAATCAGAAAATTGTAATGGGCAGAGAGCCTTTTGTGAAGCTTCCTGATGAAATGCAAGATGACCTAGATCATGTCTAGAATGTCCCAATGCATGCGTCGTCCATAAATAAAGTCACACTCGTAGGGGGGAGGGAGTCCGTTATTTTGTGACGGTGTGTGATGGGGGGGGGGGGGGGGTGTTACGTCACAATTTTGCATTATAAAAAGCAATGTTAGAAAACAAGTTTTAGCTGTTATTTCGCGTTTTAGAAAACGGTTTCAATAAATTGTAAAACGAATTTATCTAAATACTATATGTTGGCCATCTGATTCAACGTGTTCATCAGGGCCAACTGCTTCAATTAGTTGATCAGGGCCATCTGTTTCAATGTGTTGATCAGGCCCAACTGTTTCAGTGAGTTGATCATCGTGAAAACGTTTGGTTTCTAATGAATGGTATGGTTTGGTGGCCATCTTGTTTTGTAGTATGTCCAGTTGAAGAAATAAATCACAAACATTTCTAATGCACAGATGTTATTTGTCAAATACTACATTAGTTACTCTGTTAAAGTTGCTAAAAGAAAGATACCATAATCGTGTTTTGTGTTTTATGCAATGATTGGTATCGTTTTTGGACATTTTACTGTTGTGCTCTACAAGCTCATGCTCATGACTATGCGAATATACACTATGGGGTTGTCCATAAATGACGTCACACTCGTAGGGGGAAGGGGGGTCCGTAATTTTGTGACGGTGTGTGATGAGGGAGAGAAGGGGGGGGGGGTCAGATGGTGTGACGTCACTTTTTTGCATTATAAAAAAGCAATGTTAGAAAATGAGTTTTAGCCGTTATTTCGTGTTTTAGAAAACGGCTTTAAAAAAAATTGTAATATGAATTGATCAAAATACTCTAAGTTGACAGAATTCTGACAAGATTTTTTAAAAATATCGATGTTTTAAGAAAAATTCAACAGCAATTGTGAGGAGGGGGGGGGGTTGTAGGCTGAGGTGTGACGTCATTTTAGGGGGGTGTCTGTTTTTTTTTTGTGACGACGTGTTACGGAAGGGAGGGGGGAGTAAAAATCGTCAAAAAAGCGTGACGTCAGTTATGGATGACCCCCTAATATCAAATTTTGAAAAAAGTGGACATACTGCGTTTGTCTTCCCTACCCTCGACATGACATTGGAAGAAGAGATGTCTGCTTCTGACGTGACGATAGATAACTCATCACTGTTTCTCTTCATAAAACCAAGGACCTACTCAGCTCACTCTAAATTCTTGATATTTTCAAACTGTTTCTGCTATACTAAAAACAACTCTCTCCGCTCTGTGACAGTTACCCTTTTCGACCAGTAGGACAGATAAGGTAGAGTTCTCCTGTTTCAGTGACCACGCATGTGTTTCCAAGGTTTCTTTCAGATCTTTTTTTTTAATTTTTTTCTATTTCTTTCGGATAACTTTACTTTTTATAATTTTCATTGAGAAAAAAAAAAGTTTTAAAACAGGATCACATTTTTTATGTAGTTTAATCCATAGAAACAAAACGAGCTTAGCCTAAAGCGGTGATATCGATTAGCAGAGGGCGCAGCCTCACAATGAAATTAAATGGCAGAAGCCATCCTTTGATGTGTTGTCTCCCTTTAGGGCTTCTTTTATTTATAGGTTGAGTTCTCTCCCCTGTGCTGTTCTAAATAAAAATATTGTATTCATTCATCGAATTCTGTGCGGGCTACATGAGCTATATAAATACAGTCTGCGAAGCCTATTACTGGCAGGCCAACTATAACATTTAACGTTTTTTTTTAATCGACGGGGGGGGGGGGGGGGGTAGAATGGGGGAAAGAAAGTGTGAGCATCAATTTTGTATTTTCAAAGAATCAAAACAGAATTTTTAAAATTTTCTTTAAGGAGTGGGATAAAAAACAGTATGACCACATTTAACTTTAACGGAAGGGGTTATTTTATTTGTTAGTGATAAGTAACGATTTGAAGAGGGGAGATGGGAGGTGGATCTGTAAAAAAAAACTTGTGTTGATCTAGGCATATATGCTTTTATATTTAAGTAATATTCAACTAAGTACTGCTATTTATAAAGCTTCTAAAACATCAAATTTATTCACCAACAACAAAGGCCAGGTGCTTTGGGAGAGAAAATACACTAACAAGATTAAACAGCTCCCCACCCCTTCCCCCCAAAGGCTCTATTGGGAATCATACGGATGAAAATGAGGATAATTAAGAGAATCCATTTGCATTCGTTCTCTGAAAATAAAGTGCGTGGGCCGCAGTTTTATACTACACGCGACACAGATGCGACTGAGATCCATTTGTGTTACCGTGCCGTACTTGCTGTCATTTCTTTCTTTAGTTTTGTAAACTAGAGATTAATTTTAAAATGCAATATTTTTCACAAATATATTTTTTTAATGATCTGACTTTTGTTTTCACATTAGTGTCCGCCCCGCCCCCCTCGTTGTTTTTCCAACCAGCCCGTATCCCAATTCCTTCAGGCAGATTAAAATAAAAATACGATTCTATTTTTTATCAATATTTTAATGAAGATTATGCGCGTGGGAAAGACGAACTAACCCGCCATTTGAGTAGACCGGGTCACGTGTCATGGAATCGATATTGACGATACTGCTTCAGAGAGCCAAAGTGGACTTGACCACACTTGACTCAAGGGCATTCTAAATTTAGCATGTCTACGCTGGTTGTGTAGATAGGCTGAGAGCCCCAGGGGGGGGGAGAGGGGGAATGTTGAAATCGTTACTCTTAACGCAGCCTGAAATGTATTTAACTTCCAAGCAGTATTCTGTGGGTAGCCTATATGTTATGGTTGGGGGGGGGGGGGGGGGGGGGGGGTGGGTGGTTATACTAGTTATAGTAAGCCCATTTGACACTGACCTATTCAAACGATAACATTGGTAAGGAACAACAGAACAGAATGTCTGCATGGCCGATTAGCACCCTAGACCTAACTAAATGCAGAGGCGTAGCGAGGGGGGGGGGCGGGGGGAGGACCGCACCGGGTGACACAATTTAGGGGGGGGGGGGTAACACCAAGGCGAAAAATAGCAAAATATATAGAGAAAACTTTGAAGGGGTGTGCAAATTGAAAGTTTGAGGGGGGTGCAAATAGATAATTTGACCCCGGGAAGGGTCGCTGCGCCTCTGGGGGGTGACACCATTAAGTGCCGCACCGGGTGACACCCGACTCGCTACGCCACTGCCTAAATAGGCGATTATTTAGGCAAGAACACAACAGTGAAGTCATGTGCGACTGAGGATCTTTGCGAGGAATAAAGTACTGGTGCAAATCTTAGTTCTCTCCCTTGATCATCGACTAATAATTGACATGATATAAATTATCATTATGCTCCCTACAAATATATTGCTATTTTATTTCTCAGAAAATTAATTCACTATGTACATTATGATAGGGATGGAACAAGCTGATTGATTCACAGATCTTAAATCACCATTAAAGTGGGTGTTTTTTTTTTTTTTTTTTTTAATATACACTGCAGCCAAACCTGCGCCATGCCAGTGTGCCATTTACTTCCTTTTAGACCCAAATTCCTTATGGGTATTTATAGAAACTTTCTATTCTGTACTTAAGTGCAGGGGTGAATATGGTGGTCCATGGGGCAGGTAAAGAATTGTTTTACTTGATTCAGTTTTACTACTAGTTAAATTTCAAACCATTTGAATATAAATTATAAATACTTTTTCTAAAAATAAAGTAAAATATTTTTTAAACTTGAGATTCCATCAATTGCTTTTAAATAGAAACAAAAGACAGTGTTATTATGAATAGACTTATTTTATTTAGACTACAAAGATGACATCAAAACAGGCTCACAGAACCTGACACCTGTTTGTTCTTGTAATTGTAAGCAAATGATAAAATGCTGGGTTGATAACAACAGTAACAAAATGATAAAATCACACAGCTATCACCAAAAAAAATATTTTTAAACTATTAAAGTCACAAAAAATAGTTTTCAATGTCCTTACTAATGCTTGAACACTGTGGTGAACTACTGATTTTGATACTCATTTAGATCTAAATATTTACATTATGAAAATTTTGTTGCTCAGTGCAAACCAGCCTCTGCAG
Organism: Physella acuta; assembly: GCF_028476545.2. Lineage (NCBI taxonomy): Eukaryota > Metazoa > Mollusca > Gastropoda > Physidae > Physella > Physella acuta. The sequence continues at coordinate 20,473 of NW_026733952.1, read as the reverse complement.
CAATAATTCAATGTGTACCCGCAATGTGGTCATATGGACATGACCTGAGTCCAACCAGGTTTGATAAATGCTTAATATAGGTTTGGAAAAGTAAATAGCAATATAACATTGCACTGTTCAGACAGCGTCTTTATGATGAGACTGAAATAGGAGATTGAATCTAGTTCTTCACCAGTGAGGATCAATATTTGTGGATTGGGTAATTTATGATTTAACACAAAATAACATAACTTAATAAATCATACACTGACAAAAACAATGTAAATAAAGGTAAGAGCTCACTTCTCACTTGAGTGATCAAATTTTGAAGTTTTTCCATCATAATAAATTATAAAATGACATTGACGAAGCCACTGGGCTCTTATTGAATGTTGAAAACAAAAACATATTTTTTATATATATAACTTAATATAAGAAACCAGACACGCTTGTTATTATAACATGTGCTCAACAACATTTCTGGTAGAGCAATAATTTAAGTTTTAGAGATAAACATCAACACTTATGATATGTTAGGTTGGTTAAAATATTAAATCTGAACATTTGTCAAACTAATCAGCAACAACCTTTTCTGAAACAACTATTAAACCTGCAGCCACTACAAAAAAAAGACCAAAACAAATATGATGACTCACATCACAACATAAAATGTTATTTAATTTTATAAATGACGGCAGTTTTTCTCAATTTTGACTTTATAAATTAAAACATGGGACAATAATTTTCAATAAACATATAAAAGCAAAATGACCTAAACTTTTGCATGGCATGTAGTAAAACTTGTCCAAGCCAGCATTTTTTAGAACTCATTTACAAACTTTGCAATAAACTTTTGCTAAATGTTATACAAATAAAGTTAAACACAACACTTTTGCCAGGTCGTTTTAATTTGTCATTCCTTCAGTCAGAGTTCAAACAAGTAGTTTCTGAGACTGTTCATATTACAATGAATTGTGGTTACTTTAAAAATCAGGCACACTGTAAAAAAAAAACTTGCTCAGCAGATTTCATGCATTCTCCTCTAAAAAGAAAATTTGACACTAGAAGATCTTAATAATAAACCCATTGACTAGTAAAGTAACCATAATAAACACATCTCTCTTCATAACAAACCAATGGTTATTAAAATACTCAGTTTGAACAACAAAAAATAGATTAAGGACTTTACACTACTGAAAAGCATAAATTAATAATATGCAATTAAAAACTTGGAATCAAACAAATTGAAAATGCTTAATTAATGTAATACTTTACAGCACAAACAACAAAAGAAAATAATTTTTAAAAAAGTACAGTACAGCATCTTTGGTTATGTAAAAAATACTCTATTTTAGACTTAATTGTGTCCAAGCATAACAAGCAGCAATAATAAAGTTCAACAAAATCTCAATACAGGCCCAAGCAACAACAAAAGAAAATTAACTGACACTTTCAAAAGCATATACATACCTAAAACACATGAACCAAATGTATTTATGTCATAAAATTAGTTTAAAATCAGGAGAGCGGGGTCATGGATGGAAGTGAACCAGAATCAGCCAAGTAAAGCGCGGCAATATACAACAAGCCCATCACTAAATTAAGATGAGCTACTTGGTGAGGCATGTCTGTCAGGTTGCCTTTCCTGAAGCTTTTCTCCAGCTTAAACACTAGGAATATTGACAAGGCGGGCATGAGCAGCCAAGGGGAATAATGCAGGCCTATGGTGAAAAACAGAAAATAAGGTGTAAACAGTAGAAAACAGAACAAGCAGTAGGAGCCTGTCTTGCCTAGGAGGATGGCCAGAGTTATAGCCCCGGCCATGCGATCACTCTCCATATCCCTGGTGTTGTTGCTATGAAGAATGGCTTCAGTGTTTAGCGCTAGGGGTATAGCATATATAAGAGGGATGAGAGACAGCTGACCCGTTTGGCTGAGATGGGAGAAAACCACGGCCAGCGGACCAAACGTTAGGACAATCAGAATATCACCCAGTGCTATATACTTTAACCCAAGTCCACCCGTATACAAAAAGCTGCTGGATAACCCGCAGAAATAAACCAGAGCCAAATGTTCCATTTTGGCAGGGGATAGAATATAAAGAATCCAGAACCCAACACAACCAGCAATGTAAAGCACGGCCCCAAGTCTTACAACATCACCAGGCAGCAATATACTGTCCACCAATGTCCTGTCATCACTTTTTTTATTGTCGACGCCGCGGACAAAATCAAAATATGTGTTGACAATGTTCCCTGCAGCGTGGACACACAGAGCTGTGAACATTGTTGTAAAAAAAATCCCAAAGCTAAACACTCCCAATGATTTATATGCCAGAACACTTCCAAGTGCGACCGGTGTAATTGAAGCAGTGAACGACCACGGCCTTAGAGCAATTAAATAACACGACAGACCACTTTTCCTTTGTTGAGAATTCAATTTTGAGTCCACTAAAATGGATTTTGCTATACCGTTATGTCCATTACTGATTGATGGGGCCATACTGTCAATAACTTGAGACTCTACTTGAGATTCTGCAGAGTAATGGTTGTCATAGGAAGCAGGATATGCATTCAAACTGGTGAAACCAAGCTTGTTGTAATACTTGAGCTCATTAAGCAGTTCTTGGTCTGTTTGAGTTGATGATTCAACTAAAGGAAGTTGAATTTTTACCTTGAAAAACAAACCCATGTAGTTGATTAAACAATGGAAGATACGAGTCAACTGAGTCAACTTATTAAATACCACTTAATATTTTTACAAAATGTATATTTTCTCTATGGAATGCTTACATGAGGAACCTTTGTCTGAGCATTAGGAAGATCACCATTTAACAGTTTTCCATTACGGGTATTTTCACAATCTAAAGAACTTGGCAATTTATCTGTGATCATTTTCAATTCTTGTCAATGAGTGTCACAATGAACAACTCTTGGTTGAATCAAACACTACTAGAGATTAAATTTTGTTTAAAGTGAGTGATGAGTATAATAGGTTTGAGTACAAATGAGCGATTTAAACTAAATAAAAATATAATATTTAACAATTCACTTGTAAATGGTTTTTGATTGTCATGTCCTGGAAGTTATTGCTTAAACTTAAAGTAAAATTTAGTTTCAAATTGATAAGTAATTTTACTCAAGACTGTTACTCCATGTTGTATTTCTGCAGGAATAGAATGTAGATCTTAAAAAAAAAAAGATTAAAACTGTATGACAAAATAAATTGTAAACTATTGATTAGCTAAACACCATTTTAGGCTCTAGTACTCTAGTTTCTTTACCCAAACTCTATCTTCAGCCCCAAACTAAATATCAGAGTAGACCACAGCCTTACATTAGAATACTTATTGAACTTTATACAACTTATGATCACTTAATGTTAATGTTCATAAGTACAACATTTTGGAAGTTTCTTCCTACCAGTCTCTGACAAATACAGGAATTTGGTTGTACAAGTCATTTTATCAAGTTAATTGTATGCCTGCCTATTGTCTTAACATTTAAGGATGTAGAATAATACTAATAAGTTAGCTTAACAACTACATATAATTAAGACATTGATATAACAGATGTCTGAGATAATTTAGTATATTGAAAATTAAATTTTATTACATTTTTGTTAAATGTGGGCATGTATGGTATACCAATTCGAATCGTCCCTTGAGGATTTTATAGTGTCAGCCGCCAACCAATCAAACACGCGCTTTCTCCGCGTTTTGGTTGGCGGCTGACGTCACGATGACGTCACGCGACGTGTTTTTGGAGCTAAAAAGGGCAGAAAAAGCCATTTTTTCTACGTGTAGTTCCAAGCCCGCCGGTTGGTTGAGACCACGACGGGGGGACGTTCTGACCGGGATTTAAAGGGACGACTCGAAATATCATCCTAGTAAAGTACTAACTCTAAGAGTTTTATTTCAGTATTTCATTAGGACTTGAGTAGAGGAGGCAAGGACTACACAGAAGAGGCGTAGCGACCCTTCCCGGTGCACGGGGACAAACTTTTCGATTTGCACCCCTCTCAAGATTTCGATTTGCACCCCCCCCCTCAAACTTTCGATTTCCACCCCCCTCAACCTTTCAATTTATTTTTCCAACCCATTTTGGCGCCCCCTAAGTTCGGCGCCCGGGGACATATGTCTGTCCCCCCCGCTACGCTACTGCTACACAGGAGGGTTACCACTCACTTGTAGTAGTAAAAAAATGTGCAGCTTGAATGAATAGTGAATAGATCTAGTACTGAATAGGCTTTTGCTTACCACTACCAAATAAAATAAATAGTACCAAACCACGGACCACCAGACCACGTCTCAGTTAGTTGAGTTAGATTTTAGACTCAGAACTTCAGAAGTAATCCGATGAATTCCACAACTAGATCTGTCATCAAATAATACTGACTAGATCTATATACTATATATACAACAAGAATCTAGTTCTTTTAGACATGATCATTATATTAATGTAATGGATATTGACATTATGATTATGAATGAACTCATCCTTGGAGTTCGAGTTTCGTCATTTCTAATTGTTCTGGTTTAGGTTTTATCAAAACCCATTGGGGAGAAATTATTTTGTTGAGATTACGAATTTATATTTAGATCTATGTTTGTTCATTTATAATTTTATAAAAAATATTATTTTTTGCTTTGTTTTATAGTTTAAGTTAAAATGATTAATTTATGTTTTTTTATCATAATGTACCAAACTGATACAGGCTAAATTAAAATATTTCAACAATGATATACTATCAACAAGGAAGATCTCCCTGTTATTCAACCCTTGACCCTGTCTAACCTTTAACCCCAATATGATTTGCAAAACACGCATTTATGTAATTTAGATCATAGATCTAGTAGTCAAAGTCTAGTCTAGTTCACTTTGGAATCTGCGCGTTGATTTTTCACAACTCAAAACTTAAATTTAAAGCGCTTTGCACTCCCGTCTTTAAAAGTTAAAATGCCGTTGTCACCAAGGACAGTGTTGATAACCGGAGCATCTCGTGGACTGGGACTAGAATTTGTCAAACAGTTCTTAAATTTACCAACACCTCCAGAAAAGGTGGTTGCTGCATGCAGAAATCCTTCGACAGCTACAGAATTACGGAAAGTTGCTGCAGAAAATGCCGCAGTGAAAGTAATAAAATTGGACGTTGAAAATGATGGAGAAATAGATACAGCATTTAAAGTAAGTCGTAAGAACATACAATTCCGTTGGGTAATAAAAATAATAATATGATTAAACTTTAAACTTTAAACTATCATTGACTATTGACATTTTAAACAACAATCATTCACATTGACATTTGTCAACTTATTTTAGAGTAAGTTAGACTAGTTAGAGTATTTACTTTAGTTTAGTATTTTTTAGAGTTAAGAGTAGATCTAGAATATTCTAGATCTAGATCTAGACTCTTATTAAAATTTAGTTTTTATTGAGACTTAGAAAATGTCTCTAGGACATCCATAATGTCCATATGATTTAAACATCCACATTGACTTTTGTGGACGATCATACACACATCAAAATACCTCTTGCTCAGAGTTTATTCCAGGCATCTTTTTGGGTGGGGGGGGGGGGTATGATTCACCCCCACCACCACAAATGTAATGGAATTTATATAGAAAACATATTTTAACCAGTGTCCACCCCCCTGGAAAATGTTGTCCGCCCCCAGAAAGTATCAAGTGACTCCCCCCTCCCTCCCTCCCCGGAGAAAAAAGTCTGGAAGAACAACTGCTCTTGCCCTTGCCTATAAACAAAAAACACTAGTCTAAATATTTTACTTGCATGCTAAATATTATTTATTAGGCCTATAATAATAAATTATGGTTATTTATTTCAACAAGATTACAGTACTTGGGTTTAATTAATGCAAAAAAAAATTGTATTTGTATCTATGGGCCTATTTACAAAATTTAATGGCATTGTATGAAGTGAATAAGTGAGTGATGAAGTAATTGTCTAATTGATCAATGCATCTAATATTGACCAAAATTTGCTGATTTTGCTCAATGTTAAACTGATTAGCAATACTTATGGCTTGAGAAAACTAACAAGCTGACAGTGAGTAAGCTTCAATGTCAACAGGTCTCAGCTTTCATTGGTTTTTTTATGCATGTCTTTGCGGGAATCCCATATCACACCCACCCCTCCTCCGAGGTTAAATGATTTCATGATTTAAAGTACGACCAATATTTTAACCATCAAATTTAAACAAAGGAAAGTTTATTTTGAAGTTGGTAAAACAAACATTTACTGGCCCTGATACAAGTATAAGCATTGTTCACTAAGACACTTCTACTATCACATCTAACAACTAATTCTTTTCAAGTTCATCTATTTTTATGTCTTAGCAATATTAAAATCTAATAAAATGCACTCTTAAAGGTTAACTTGATATCAAATTTTCAGGAGACAGAAGCAGTTTTAGGGGATAAAGGTCTTAATTTGCTGATCAATAATGCTGGAATTTTAGACAGAAGTACTGAAGGAAACTTGAAAGACACCACCAGAGATAACATGCAGAGACACTTCAGCATTAATGCCACAAGTAAGCTATTTTAAGCATATGTTAAAATAAATTGCATTAAATATTCAATTATTTTCAGCGAAAAATTTGAAATTTTAAAAATAAGGCATAAGAAAAAAAATTATGCCAAAGTGCTGATGGGGACTTGGGGTGTTCCAGGTCACATGACTCTGTGACTCTCACTTCACCCCCCCCCCCCCCCCCCCCCCCCCCACCCCCTTCAGGACGCATTTAAAAAGTATATTATATATAATTTGTATAGAAAAATATATAGGCTACTTTAAACAAATTTTATGTGCCCCCCCATCCAGTGAAAAAATGTGACCTGATGAAAGGTGTAGCTATGGATAAAAGACAAACGCACAAGTCCACCGACATACTTTCATTTATATGTATATATAGATTATGGTTTTAGTCTAAAGTTTATTTATTTTGCCTTGTACAAAACAGGTCCAATAATGATTGTGCAGAGGTTTCTACCGCTTCTTATTAAAGCCGCAGCTCAGGAAAAGTCACAAGAGCTTAGTGCTAGCAGGGCAGGAGTGGTTATGATTTCTGCACTATTGGGATCACAAGATTTCATATTTAAAAATGGCTACGGAGCATGGATCCCATACAAGTAAATACTTTGCGACCAAAATTATTTAATCGTGTTATTTGAATCATACAATTTACATTAGTTCAAAATATTCCTTAAAAACTTAAATTAGTAAAGCTTTTTTTTTTTATTTACTGCTTAGTTCCATAAAATTCAGAATTCATAAGTAATTTATATATGGCATCCAAGAGCGCTTTTCTTAAAGTAAAAAAAATAATTGAAAAGTGGCATGAAATTTAATATAATTTAAATATGAGCTATAAAGAAACACTTTGTAATATTTGTATGCCCTTTATTGCCTTTGGATGAGAGTATATCTGCAAAGAAAGAAAACCCTGAAAAATTATGTGCTATTAGCTTGAAAGAGTTTCCCCTAAATCAATCTATTGTTTATCTGTAGCTAATCTGTTCCATAGGGACAGTGTGGTCAAATGGTAGAGTGTTTGACTGCTAACCCAAAAGTTTCTAGTTAGGCTCATGGGGAAAAAGCTTTCAATTGTAAAATCATGGGATGGCATGGCCTAGTGGTAGAGAGCTAGACCACTAATCCAAAAATGTAAAGTTCAAATCCGGGTTTAAATCTGTAGAATGTCACTGGGTTCACCCAGCGTTGATGGATATCTGACTCATTTTAGTGAAACAATGGAGGCTGAGCATAGTGCTGACCACACTATCCCCTTGTTTGCTGAGATTTGAAACAGATAAACTCTGCTTGATCTGCCTTATGTGTCTTGGGCACAAACTGGGGAAAAAATTATGAATCTGTTCTGCTGGTGAGTTGGTCCATGGAGGAGAGGCCAACACAATTTCTAGCTGCCTTTAACCTGGTCATTTTTTAGCGCAATTTCCATTCTGGAGAATTGCGTTTATTAACTCGTCATTTCTGGTGATGGATGGATGGATGTGTGTCCGCAGCTTTAAGTCGTATCTCCTCCTCAACGAAGCAATATCGAGGACTAGTTTCAAAAGCAAATATGTTAAGCAAGTTCCGAGGATGATTGTGGGCCAAAAAAATTCCCGGAATTCCTTACTGGATTTCCCGGAAAAGCCAAAAAACCTCGAAAAAAAATGCAGTTTTTGGCCCATATCTCGGCAACCAGACCACTTAGCGACTTGAAACATTTACCAATCGATTCCTGCCATAATTTAGAACAATATTGCCGAAGAAAGTTTTCAAAAATATCCTTTCGTTCGGTCACAAAAAATTAAGAATTTTTAAACTGAGCATCGTGTAGGCCTAGGATGATATTTTTAATTTAAACTGAGCATCGTGTAGGTTTTTAGCGCAAAAAAATATCCTTTCGTTCAGTCACAAAAAAAATAAAAAATTGTTATGGATAACATAAGGAAATTGCGCTTAAATTGTCACTAGACTTTTTATTAACTTGTTTTATTCAGCACTAATGATTTATATCTCCTGACTTTTTCTCTAGTCCTTTATACTTTTTTCTCTGTCAGTGTTAACCTCTATTTTAAATTATTATGTGGATATTAATTTTTTGAGTAATGAACTAGAAGCCTCATAAATCTTTGCAAAAAGGTTTTACTTTTAAACATGTGTGAAGAAGAGTATTCTAATGAGTTACTACCCTTATATTACTCTCTCTTTCAATGCTTATAGACTTTTATAAACAATGTGAAGTTAAAGAAAATTTATAAAGTAGTATTTGTTCATTCATAGTTTTCATTTTCATAAAACCATCATATATTGTAATTTGTACATCATTTACATGTATACTTGTAAGATGTTAAACTAACATCAGTAATTTATTTTACTATAATTTAATGTTTGTAAATGTTTTAATCATTATTTTTTTATTCTTACCTCAAGGTGTTCAAAAACTGCTTTAAACATGGCAACCATCATGATAAGCAGAGAACTAAAAGATTCTGGCATTCTTGTTACTGCCATCCACCCTGGCTGGGTGCGTACCGACATGGGCACTGAGGCGGCTCCCATTGGTAAGGAGGAAAGTGTCGCTGATTGTCTCAAAGTTATTGGAGAGGCCGGACTGAAAACACATGGGAAACTGGTTGATTTCAAGGGAAACATTATTAAATTCTAAATCATGTTGTTTTTGTTATTGAAAAATGTGATCTTGTTCAGGCAGAAATGTTTCTGAAATGCAAAGTAGGTAAAGAAAAAAAATGTCTGTATATTTGTCTGAACAGTAATATTTTTTTCATAATAGACATGATATTGTCAAATATGTCTTGATAATTTAATATTCATGTGCCTTTACAAGGGCTAGTGCCCTATATGCATGTTTTCAGTTTTATACTTTTTCTCTACGTTACTATAAGTTTCGGCAAGTGTCTAATAATTTTGGAAATTTTACTATTCGATTGTACAGCATTTAAGCATCAACCTGTTTTGAATACTTTCAAGAAACATAAGTATTTTTTTTTTAAGTAGTTGAGCTTAAAGTAAGGAAGTCAACATAGGCCGAACAGCTGGATCACACAGCAGTTTCTTCTTTCACCTTGTATAAAATTAGTAACTAATAAGAATTAATATGTTACTTCTGTGTAATTATTTTGTCACTGTTTATAAAAGACCAAAAATGTTCACAATTCAAGCTTGAGGAAGATTCTATGAGACATTTACACTTTCTTTGAAAGATTTTGTAGCAAATATTTTTTTAATGGACTATTGTTTGTACTTCTACTTCTTAGTTTAATGCTTTTCATTTATATAATATTTATTGTAATTATGTTTCCATGGCTTTAAGCAATAATGTGATGGGTTCACTGAAATGTATTATGATAAAAGCGGCATTATAAAAACTTTATGTAAATTATTTTTCTAGTCTATTTTTTATATGAGATTTATTATATTATAAATTTCACTGAATTTTGTGTGTGTCAAAATTGATTTTGTAAGTCATTTTTAGCTAAGATTTCTCAGTATTTGTTCATTTATAATTAATTGATCTATCCTGTATTTTTAAATATTTTAAAGCTTATTTGGACATGAAAAAAAACAATACAAAGATAAATAAAATATTATTTGGAAGCATAATGGGATTCCACATTGATTTCTTTAACTCCTTCCACCCCTAGTGTGAGTCATTAATTATAATCAACCCTTAACCAAAACAAAGGATTTCTAAGATCTTGTTACTCAGGATCATCTTTGGCCAGTAGAGAAGTGACAAACAACAGTAGAGAAAAATAAAATACTGCTGAGTTGGAACAACAAAAAAATGGACCATAATATATAACAGTAATGTGTCCACCAATGCATTTGTTTTATTGTCAACACCATGGACAAAATCAAAATCTGTGCTGACAATGTTCCAACCAGCATGGCTTTAGATATTTACTTAATTTTGAGTCCACCAATAATAAAACTAACTAACTAAACATCTTTATGTTTTTTTTTATTTATTCCTAGAGGTCATCTAATTACTATATTGATATTAAATTAAATTTCAATGCAATTTAGCGGTAAGTAAATGTAAACATTAACATTTCAACCAGAGTTTCTTCCAGACATCTTTTCGGGGAGGCAAAGCCCCCCCCCCCCCCCCCCCGAAAATTTTTTACCGCCCCCCCCCCACCCCCCGAACGAAATGAAATTATATAATTTATATAGAAAATCTATACTTTTAACAGTGTCCCCGTCCCCCCCGCCCCCCCGAAGATTTCAAGTGCCCCCCCCCCCCCCGTGCCCTCCCCCCCCCCCCCCCCCCCCCGGAGAAAAAAGTCTGGAAGAAACACTGATTTCAACTTTGACAGAATATCTCTACTCTAACACTCACAGCAAATTCTACCTTTACCATTACCACATCAATAGATAAGTATAGCCTCAGCAGTAGTCAAGCACATAGTTTCTTTAAGTTATCTGCAGGCCAAAAGTAATTTATTTTAATCAGAATATTTTTAAAACAAATTCAATTACATATTCATATTCAGTCACTGGATAAAAATTACTGCGCGAAATAAACTGTTACATTATTACTCACGAGCCGGCCCGCGGCATAACATACGCCGCTATTTAGTTGTTTTTTTTTCTACTTTTCAGTAATTCATAATTTGTGAATTCGACAGTACCAACGCTGCCACTGAAAATATTTCTTTAAAACACTATCAGTCGCTCGTTAAGGACCATAACCCCCCCCCCTTTCCTTCCCCCCCCCCCCTAAGTTTAAAATCGTTTCAAACTAAATTATCTGCCCCTAATAGTCGTCACTAAACCCGACTCTGCTTGTAAACATTAAGAGTGAACACAGTTCACGAAGACCATGTAGGGGTGGGGAGGTAGGGAGCGCGTTTTACAGCTTGTTTTATAGCGTCTCCCAGAAGAGAATTATATATATAGATTATGTCTAGTAAGTGATTGTTACGTCCCTTGTATTATGGTTGCGCCCCTTGAGTGTTCACTGTGTCATCCGCGATGTGTAGTTAATGTGTACCTGTTAGGCAGTTCACTACCGATAAACCGAGAGACAAGTCGTGTCTAGTATAATAAAGTATCAATGTTACCTGAGGGAACTGTGTATGTTGAAGTAATGTAACAAAAACATATTGTAGAGATCAATACTACCTTTTATTTGCATATGGGTTTATTCGTAAATGACGTTACGCTTATTTGACGATTACTCCCCCTCCCTCCCCATCATCACAGCTTGAACCTCGCCTCTAAAATTAAAATAACGTTACACTTTACTGCTCACTCGACAACCCTCTCAAAACCGGTGGGGTTTTTTTTTTCTCTATTTAAGCCTCGATTTCTTTCAAAAAATATTTACCAAATTCAGCCCCCCCCCCCCCCCCCGATAGTAGTGTGACGTCGTTTAAAGTTTAAGGACAACCCCCATTTAAAAATAGTGTAGCTCACGACAGATAAGTGAATAAGCCTTGGCCTAGCCATCGAACTCGCTATTTTTAGCAAACCAAGCTGAATCATGCCATTTTTTTAAATTTATAATTCTGCACATGCGTGCATGTTTTGTTTTTGTTATCTTGCATATGTATGAGTAGTATGAGATGGCATTCAACTTTTATGTGACAAACAAGAGCGCATGTGTATGTTTCTCCATTAAAAATTAAAATGCCGTTGTCGCCAAAGACAGTGTTGATAACCGGAGCATCTCGTGGAATCGGACTAGAATTTGTTAAACAGTTCTTGAACCTACCAACACCTCCAGAATTAGTGGTCGCTGCGTGCAGAAATCCGTCAACAGCTACAGAATTACGGAAAATTGCTGCAGAAAATGCCGCAGTGAAAATAATACAATTGGACGTGGAAAAAGATGAAGATATAGATACAGCATATAAAGTAAGTGCATTAAAATTTAAATTTTAATATTACTCCACAATAATTTCACATAGAAATCTAGACGCAAGTCGACTAGCCTTAGACCATGCATGCGCAGAGGCGTAGCGACTTCTCCCGGCGCCCCGGGACAAACTTTCCATTTGGCGCCCCCCCCCCATATATTTTTCTATATTTATAATTAAAAATAGTAGCTAAAATGAGATTATTTTGGCGCCCCTAGGGTCGGCGCCCGGGCCCCGGGTACATATTAGGTGCAAATCGAAAGTTTGAGGGGGGGGGGTGCAAATCGAAAATTGAAATTTTGTCCCCAGGAAGGGTCGTTACGCCTCTGGGGGGTGACACCATTAAGTGAGGCACCGGGTGACACCCGACCTCGCTACGCCACTGGTTGTGTATATATATATATATATATATATATATATATATATATATATATATATATATATATATATATATATATATATATATATATATATATATATATATATACAATACTCCAGGCTTTGCTGTATGACCGCATTGGGTGCACGTTAATCACCTTCCGTCATTATAGAACCTTTTTCTAACTGGATACTGGGTCGTCTAGCTAAAGCTGTAACTCAGTTTAATGATTACACGTCCGTGTATCTTTTCAGCTTTGTCAGACCAACTACATTCGCATCCACCTTTTGTACCGGAGGGCAGAGGCTTAGCGAGGGGGGCGGGGGTACATATGTCCCCGGGCGCCGACCTTAGGGGGCGCCAAAATGGGTTGGAAAAACAAATTATAAATAGTTTGGGGGGTGCAAATCGAAAGTTTGACGGGAGGGGGGGGGGTGCAAATCGAAAGTTTGAGAGTAGGGGTGCAAATTGAAAGTTTGTCCCCGCGCGCCGTGAAGGGTCGCTACGCCTCTGCCGGCGGGATCGTCTTAAATGACGTCACACTTGTAGGTGAAAGGGGGGGGGGTCCGTAATTTTGTAAAGGTGTGTGATGAGGGAAGGTGGGGTTCAGATGGTGCGACATCACACTTTTGCATTATAAAAAAGCAATGTTAGAAAACGAATTTTATACGTTATTTCGCGTTTTAGATAACTGTTTTAATAAATTGTAATAGTTTAGACAAGATTTTAGAAAAATATCGATGTTTTAAAAAAAATTCAACTGTAATTTTGAGGGGGGGGGGGGGTTGTAGGTTGAGATCTGACGTCATTTTAGGGGGGGGGTCTGGCTTTTTGTGACAACGTGTGACAGAGGGGAGGGGGGAGGTAAAAATCGTCAAAAAAGCGTGACGTCATTTATGGATGACCCCATATTTTTAAAAATCTTTTTTTTTTATAATTGCTGAATAGTGTTTGTGCTGTATGTAAAAGGTCACGTGATCGTAAATTTCATTGCCAGTGTTAACAATATTAAGGTATATGGTAGTTTAGAGTAGAAAAACCCACCATGTTCAATGACGGTAGCATTATTTTAAATTAAAATATACGTGGTCTGTAGCTTGATGAAGTAGTTTATATTACCCAAAAAATCGATGATTTCAATTGATTTTATGTGTTAGCGTGTTCTTTACCCCTATAAATTGTGTGAATAAATTTAGCTTCGATTGGACTAAATGTTATGTTAATTGCTCGCTCAATGCCCACTTGGATTGAAGGATGGAGGGAAGCGGTGGGGGACGAGATGGGTATTTCTATTGAAACGATTTGCATACATATTAATGGCCGTGCTTGAGTACTGATGTATTTGCATTTATCTATCTGTCAACTTAACCCTTACAATAGGGGCCTTATTATAGCCATTTAAGAATGTCAGCAAAAAAAAATAACAAAAAAAAAAAAAGGTTATGTCCTTTAATTTGTATTTTTAAAAAAGTTTGTGACTGGACCGCCGTTTTTGTTTTTTTTTCAAGTGAAAATTTCCTCCAGTTTACTTTATGAGAATATGATACAAAATGTTCATTAAAAACGTTTTAATAACAAGCTTTTATGCCCCTAAAAGGAAATTAAAAAATGATTGTCTTTAAATATATAATAATGAAGCACCATTAAATTATATAACTAAAATGAAAAGGGTGGGTCGCTCATTACAATTTAGTAAAGTATTCAAAAATAATATAACGATCAAATCCTTAAGGTTTTGGCAAATCGGAAAAAAAAGCGCAAGTACCACTTCCGATAATGGTTATCACTGAAAATTTGACAGAAGCAAGAGTATAAGATCTTATACTTAAAGATGAAATTCCGTCAATCTAACTGACACAGCTTTCAGGTTATTGTGTTCCAGCAGAAATAGAGTGAAGTACCTGTTCCGTCTACTGAAAAACGTTCAAAAGTTGATAGAAACATACGCATACAATCTAATAATCAAATGGGAAATTTCGCTCATATAACTAGGCTGTTGCTCGTAATTTTTAAACTCCACTAATTTCAAGTAAAATTATACCACAAAGAAACAGGATTTTTTCCCTACACATTGATACCAATTTTGTGTCTCTAGCTTAATTAGGAGCTAAGATATGGCCTTTTGAAAATTTGTGGGCGTGGCTAAAACAGCTTAGACCTTCGTCATTCAAGTCTATGTTACTATTATAACTGTTTAATTTAAACGGTACTAAAGTTACAGGCTTTTGAGAACCGGTCGGAAATTGCGCAAAAGAATACAAACTATACATTTGATATAATACTTAGGGGTCATCCATAAATGACGTCACACTCGTCGGGGGGAGGGGGGGTACGTAATTTTGTGACGATGTGTGATGAGGGGGAGGGGTTCAGATGTTGCGACGTCACATTTTTGCATTATAAAAAAGCAATGTTAGAAAACGAATTTTAGACGTTATTTCGCGTTTTAGTTTTAGATAACTGTTTTAATAAATTGTAAGTTTAGACAAGATTTTGGAAAAATATCGATGTTTAAAAAAAATTAAACTGCAATTTAGGGGGGGGGGGGTTGTAGGTTGAGGTGTGACGTCATTTTAGGGGGGGGGTCTGGCTTTTTGTGACGATGTGTGACGGAGGGGAGGGGGGGGAGGTAAAAATCGTCCAAAAAAGCGTGACGTCATTTATGGATGACCCCTTAGCCTATAATTGAATTTCGTCAACATAACTAAGGCTATCGTGTTCACATACAATAAATACATGCAGACAAACAGCCACGGACAAAAATGTAAAACTAAATTGTTCCGAATTTTTTTGGTACGATTTACATTGTACGATTTACATTGTAAATTACAGTAAGTTCTTTATATATATATATATACTCAGTATATACGATAAACTAGGGAAGTGTAAAACGGCGAAAACTGTCAAAATTTCAAGTGCTTTTGACTTTGTGCATGCTTACAGTATACTATACTCTGTGGATAATAATGTAAAAATGATGTCGACCATTTAAAGTGAGGTGGTTATTGATTATACTTTTACAAGGTATAGGCCTACACATAACTACATATGTTAATGTTCAAGTTGTTGAGAGCTGCTGTTACAATACTAAGAGTACAAATGCAAGGCTAATTTGTTTATCTATAAATAGTAGAAGCAAATGTATTTTGATGTAACCCTACCATATTAGATAATTGTAGAACCAGGTATGTTTAATGTATGTAACCTATAAGTACATTGACCAAGATAATCTAAATATATTTTCTTACTTTTAATAAATGCGCTGCTGGTTCTAGAGACTCATAATAATTTGACAAACATTTTCTGTATCATTTATGTGACCTTTGTACTGTGCCAGCAATTGGATCGCTTAGAATTTAGATATATGCAGCGGCGTAGCGAGGGGGGGGGAGGGGTGCGGACCGTACCGGGTGACACCATTTAGGGGGGGGGGTGACTCCAAGGCAAAAAATAGCAAAATATATAGAGAAAAATAATAATTCCACTTAATTAAGTTATTAATTTGAGTGTTAAATAGTCTTTTAAGAGGTGCGAATCGAAAGTTTGAAGAGGGGGGGGGGGGTGCAAATCGAAGTTTGAGGGGAGGGGGTGCAAATCGAGAATTGAAAGTTTGTTCCCTGGAAGGGTCGCTACGCATTTGGGGGGTAGCACCATTAAGTGCCGCACCGGGTGACACCCGACTTCGCTACGCCACTGGATATAAGTAATGGGCACAAAGACGGTGTATCTGTTCAGAGCTATTGTAGTTCTGTATTTCGATATTGCCATCTCTACGCTAGGTGTCATAATTTATTAAAATATATTATTAAAAGATATTATGTCGCATTGTGAAACCTTGCACTCATCCTATTAAGGGCATTGGCGAGTGATGAAAACCAAAATAACCAAATTGCTTATTTTTTTTAACCTAATGCTATAATATTTAGCATATAGTTATAACTCAAAGAGTTAAGTGTAAAAATAAAAAAAAATGGCCGAAAATGTCATACCGTTGCCATGGTGATGGCGGATATCTTGGATTTTATTTACCTTATAGTACTCACGTGGGAGCACAGGACGCCAAAGAACAAAGACTTCACGAGGAAAGCGCCTGAATCGATTTAGTCATCGAATATTGTAGCCCATCGTAAACAATGTGTAGCACTCTTTAAAAAGAACGTAGGCGCCATAGCGCTCATGGAAAGACCCTGGGAGTCAAATCGCAACCTGCCGCGAAGCCCTAACGAAATGTTGTGACGTAGTTACAAATCCTAGAGCATAATTGAAAAATGCTAATAAAGGACAGGTAGTTTTTTGTTTTGTTAAGAGATAACATATACTGCAAGCATGCTATCGTAGCTTTTCTACATTTAAAGCCTTCCGTACCAACTTATATTTTTCCTATTTGATTAAGCTATTTAAAAGTAGTAAATAATACATATATTTAAAAAAATATAATTATAATAGCACACTTTCAATTCACTAAAATATAAAGTAAAACAAACATTTCCTTGTTCATGTGCGCCATGTAGCTCTAGAAGTAAAATCTTTGTTCACAAAAATAAGTCAAATATATATCACCTGAGAAAAACATTTTTACTGTTATATATCTAAATCAAATTCTTATAAAGTTATTTTTATATGAGCGAAATCAGTTAAAATACATTAAATTCTTCAGGAGACAGTTGCAGCTTTGGCGGATAGAGGTCTCAATTTGCTGATCAATAATGCTGGTTTTTGCGACAGGAATACTGAGGGCCTTTTAAAAGACACCACCAGAGATAGCATGCAAAAATACTTTAGCACGAATGCCACTAGTAAGCCCTTTGAACCATAATATTTTAAAATACATTTTTTTTTAAAATTATTTTTACAGGATGCACATTTTTAAAATTACTTTGTAGCCTGTGCAAATGCTTCTTCAACTTTTTAAATCTATTGTACATTAAATTTTCTGTATGCTACACAGGTCCAGTTTTGATTGTGAAGAAGTTTCTACCACTTCTAATTAAAGCTGCATCACAGGAAAAATCACAAGAACTTAGTGCTAGCAGGGCAGGAGTGGTTATGATATCTGCTTTGTTGGGATCACAAGGTTTTATTTATAAAAGTGGATACGGATTTCCATCATTGATACCATTGAGGTGAATATTTTTGTGACTAACTTGTTGTTAAAGTAAAGTAAGTTTCCCTTTCAAACCTGTCGGTCTATGGGGCAAGTGAAGTAGAGTTCACTTGTTTCTGTGACCACGGCATATGAAGAGATAGTGTGGTCAGCATTATGCCCAGCCGTCTTTACTTTCCCTAACGTGAGTTAGGTACCCATCAGAGTTAGGTGGACTCAGAGACGGTCTACTGACTTGAACCCGGAATCGAACTCGATACTTACGGGTTAGCAGTCCAGCTCTCTACCGCTAGACCACTTGTTGTTAAGTGATAGTTGAATTTCAATCAAAAAATCTACATCAGTGTTTCTTCCAGACTATTTTCTCCACGGGGGGGGGGGGGGGGGGGGGGGGGGGGGGGGGGCTTGAGGTTTTCATTTTCGTTGGCGGGTGGACTTTCTTCGTGGGGGCAGACCCCCCCCCCCCCCCCCAAGAGATTTAATTTAAAAAATTCCTTTAAAAAGTATTAGCTTAGTTGTTTTTTTTTGTATTACTGTTTCAATTGAATCATTAAATTTCAGAGTTTAAAAATAATCAATTTGGCATGAGATCTGTTTTGAAATAAATAAAAATTTAAAATCAGTTTGTGATAACAAAAACCTAAACGTCACAATAGTGGTATAAAATCTAGCATAATGTAAAGTAGGGATAATAAGAAACACATTGCATCCTCTGTTATGTCTCTTGGAAAAGAATATAGTCACAAAGAAAGAAAACTCAGGAAATGATGTGGTTCTAACTTGGAAGAGTTGCCTCAAATCGTTGATTTATTGATAAGTTGATGAATCTGTTCTATGTTCCTTACCTAAACAATTCTATGTGTTGTTAGATCAGTACAATGTCTAGTAGCTTTCAAGGCATTTATTAATCTACTTATAATCTAAGTCTTGTAGATTTTTCTCTAGTCCCGTTAATATGTATTTCTTAGCATCCCCTCTATTTTAAAATGAATATTTGTATATTTATTTTTTAGTAATCAACAAGAGGTCTCATAAATAGTTTTACCTCATACTCATAAATAGTTTTACCTCATATCACAGGCTACAGAACAAAACATGAGTTATTTTATATGCATTGATTTGAGTTACTGCCCCTTCATCGTTCTCCAATCCTCATAATACATTTTTTTAGAGGGTGCAGATGAAACATTTTGACATATAATTTACTTTATACCAGTGGCCTAGCAAGATCGGGTGTCACTCGGTGCGGCACTTAATGGTGTCACCCCCTAGAGGCGTAGCGACCTTTCCCTGGGACAAACTTTCAATTTAGATTTACACCCCCACCCCCTCAAACTTTCGATTTGCACCCCCCCCCCTCAAACTTTCGATTTGCACCCCCCCCCCCCCCTCAACCTTTCGATATGCACCTCTGAAAGACTATTTAACACTCGAATTAATCACTTAATTAAGTGGAATTATCATTTTTCTCTCTATATTTTGCTATTTTTTGCCTTGGTGTCACCCCCCTAAATGGTGTCACCCGGTGCGGTCCTGCATTATACTACATTGTTTTAAAAAATTCCTAAAATATTATAGAAATCATCAATTTACTGTTATATTTGTATGGTGTAAAATTAACACCAACCATTTTTTTTACTAACACAAGTTTGTAAATATTTATCTTTATTATTTTCTCAAGGTGTTCAAAAACTGCTCTAAACATGGCAACCATCATGATAAGCAGAGAACTAAAAGATTCTGGCATTCTTGTTACTGCCATCCACCCTGGCTGGGTGCGTACCGACATGGGCACAGAGGCGGCTCCCATTGGTAAGGAGGAAAGTGTTGCTGATTGTCTGAAAGTTATCGGAGAGGCAGGAGCGGAGACGCATGGAAAATTTATAGACTTTAAAGGATTCGTTCTGGAATACTAATATTTGATCTGTTTACACTAAAATGTTTATGTGAAAAAACAAGTGTGACAAATAAAAAATGTCATTATGTTTAGGCTTAATGCCTTAGTGTTATAGGGGCTGTATATATAATTATATAGGGCCTACTATCTATCCTTTTATTATACTACACTGTATTCCAGAGGTGTAGCGAAGTGGGGGGGGGTACATATGTCCCCGGGCGCCGACTTTAGGGGGCGCCAAAATGGGTTTGAAAAACCCATTTAAGTCTCATTTTAGCTGCATTTTTGCATTATAAATATTAAAAATATAAGGGGGGGGGGGCAAAGTGAAAGCTTGATGGGAGAGGGTCGCAAATCGAAAGTTTGAGGGGGGTGAAAATTGGAAGGTTGCTCCCGAGGGGGGGGGGGCGCAAAATTGACGCCGGGATGGGTCGCTACGCCTCTGCTGTATTCAGTTCATTAGTGTTGAGAAAGGAATCGTTCTAATTTCTGTGTCAAATAAAGATACTACATGATACATAATTTCATTGCATATCAACAACACCACTATATAAGTATAAAGCACCATATTCCTACTATGCCATACCCCCAACCTTCTCTGCATTCTTGTGTCCGTTGCTATTATTGTCGCATCACACTCACACTACATACATTCTATCAAACAAATAAAACAATCACACATACTCTAGGTCCATGTTG